>NW_026974141.1:207500-390000 GCF_037042905.1 Lytechinus pictus
TCATCTAAATATACAATTTTAAATATTTTACCTCGATAGGTTTATTTCTTATAATGTTTTTTTTTTGTGCACCCTCAAGTGCCGTCCGGTGCACTCGACAAATTCCATTCACTACGGAGCGCCGTCGTGTGATTTTTTTTTACCGCGCCGCTCGCAGACTTTTCCTTCCAAGTCTATTTTCAATTTGCGATCCCCGGGTACGCAGTTCCAAAATTCCGCAATATTTTGTTAGTGCAAGTCAGATTAAAAATCGCTCAAAAACGTGATTCCGTGTACAAAGTTAAAGCAAATAGTGATTTCAATCAAAAATTATAAATGTACATGTATGATTATTTTTTACTTTTGTTGGTTTAAATGAATTTATTTCATGCTATTTATGATCGCAAGTTCATCGGAAAAAAGTCTTAAAAACAAAGAAAGACATAAGATTAAAAAACAATAAAAAATACATAGGAAATTAATAATATTTTGGCAATTTTTGTCGTTATTTGTTGAAAATGTGAAAATTGATACTCTAACCAAAAATTTGCAATCTACTAGCTGTATTAAGTGACTTAAGGGCAAAAGCATACACAAAAAACACTTTCATACGCTCATTTGCATAACTAATTGATAAAAAAATAGAAAGAATTACATTTTTGAAAATCTTACTATACAGCCTTGCAGTTTGCATCCTATTGACCCCCAGTATGTCCTGGTCTAAAATAGCCCAATTGAAATAGGGTTAAGGTCGAATCGCTCAGAAAAAAATCCACCAAGCTGTAAACAAGACCGGTGATAAATTCACGAATTTTCTAACCTCTCCCCAACGATAGGTGAACTTAAGCAGCATAAATTGCGACCGTCAGAATTAACTCTTTTTTTTATTCGCGTATGTTACGAATTTTTACTGATTTCAAATTTTTGCCAGCTTGTAACCTCACTTAACTATGGTGTTCCTCAAGGGCCATAAAATAATTAGATTTCTATATGTTTAACTTAGTTTTGTCCTCAAGGTCTCGTTTGACTCCAATGCGCAGATGCATAATTATAATACTCGTCAAAGGAATCACACCCACACAAGCCTCATATAGGGACAAATCCTTCCCACTTTGGCGAGTTGGAGTTGCGAGTCATACGCGAGCTGCCCGAGCACTAACTCGCCTTAACTCGCACAAGCTCGCGTAAAATTTACATTTTTTCTGGAATTTGCTTGAGTGACAAAAGACTCAACATCGAGTTCACTACGCTTGCTGTACGAGTGAACCGAGCGCGAAACGAGTCAGACCGAGCTTAGTATGAGTTGCAGTGACCCTTATACGACTATGAACGAGTTATCAAGATTTTGTTACGAGTGATAAGAGTTTCATACGATCAAGGTGAAGTAAATACATATTTTGGGCACTCAAAGATGGATGCCGGCGGCGGCGGCGTCAACACCAAATCTTAACCGAAGGTTAAGTTTTTGAAAGGACATCATAACCTAGAAAGTATATGAACCTTGTTCATGAAACTTGATCATAATGTTAATCAAGTATTACTAAACATCCTGCCTGAGTTTCAGGTCACAAGATCAAGGTCAAAGGTCATTTAGGGTCAATGAACTTAGACCATGTTGGGGGAATCAACATCAAAATCTTAACCCAAGGTTGAGTTTTTGAAATGTCATCATAACTTAGGAAATATATGAACTCAGTTCATGAAACTTGGACATAAGTTTATTAAAGTATTACTGAACATCCTGCTTGAGTTTCAAGTCACATGATCAAGGTCATTTAAGGTCAATGGACTTTGGCCAATTCGGGGTATTTGTTGAATGACATTATAACTTTGAAAGTTTATGAAGCTGATTCATAAAACTTGGACATAAGAGTAATCAAGTATCACTGAACATCTCATGCGAGTTTCAGGTCACATGACCAAAATCAAGGGTCATTTAAGGTCATTGTACTTTGGGCATTTTGGAGATTATTATTAGATTGCTGTCATAACTTTCAAAATTTAGATACAGTTTAAAAAATTTGGATATAGGGGTAATCAAGTATAACTGACAAGTCTTATAGGTCACATGATCAAGGTCAAATTCAAAAGTTGCAAAATGACGCAATATTGAAAGTCACTGTTTTGTTTTCCGTTGTGATGAGTGAGTTTCTCAGCGGTTTCTTTTAATTGTTTTCATGGACATTAACATCAACATTAACATCAAAGACAGATTCTCATCCACCGAAGCCCATCATTGTCAAATTCAAATCTTATCGTGTACGAAGTGTCATCTTGAAAAATCGACGTAAACTTAGTGGCACACATAAGTCAATACAGGAGGACCTGACTGTTGAGAATGCCGAACTTCTAAGAATCGCGAGAAAATCTAAGAAGGTTGAGTCCGCCTGGTCTATCAATGGACAAATAATTGTTCTAGTCTCCTCTCAAGGTATGACACGAAAAATGAAGATCACATGCAAAAGTGATTTGAATAAACTATGAGAATCATGAGACTTCACCACTTTGTTCAATGTATCTTTCCCTATATCTTGAACTTGAACATTTGTATTTTTAGAGATTTTTTGGACATTAAATTTTTTTGTACATTAGATTTTTTGTACAGTACTTTTATCCATGTATGTATTTGAATGTATCTTGTAGGATATAGTTTTAAATGTCAGTTTCCTGCTCATGTCTACTATGCAATAAGAATAACACTAACATAACTTGTAACAATTGTCATCTCTGTTTATACACTTCATTCCCTGTATCTTCTATAGCAGACTGTGACAACTTTCAAATTTCCAATCAGTATTACTTGCCTGAAGAATTTCATGAAATAGCTGGAAGATATGATATTAATTCTTCCTTATCGTTTGTGCACTTCAATTGCAGAAGCCTGAAACACAATCTTGATCAATTAGTCAGCTGTTTAGATAACATTAATCATCCTCTGTCTGTTATCGGTATAACCGAATCATGGTTAACTAAAGAAGATTATAATTTTATCACTTTGCCACATTATCTTTACATTGGTAACTCACGACCCACAAAGAGAGGTGGCGGTGTTGGTATTTATATTCTCGATTCTTTTATATTTAAAAGAAGAATAGATCTTGAAGTCTTCAATGAACATATAGAAAGTGTGTGCATCGAAATCATTAGGAATAATACTAGTATCATAGTTTTAGTGGCCTACCGTCCACCTCGTTATAATCCTGTGAAATTTATTGAATTTATTCAACCTATACTTCATGTCATTTCTCGTGAAGATAAACAATGTGTATTACTTGGGGATTTCAATGTTGATATTATGAAATATAATCACTCAAATCATGTTAATGATTTTGTAGATGTATTGCATTCATTCTCTTTTGATCCACAAATATGCAGGCCAACCAGAATAACATCACATTCTGCCACAATACTTGACAATATATCTTGTAATCAAACTGATAAGGTAATTCATGCTGGTATTCTTTTAACTGACGTGAGTGATCACTTGTCACCATTTATCATTATCAGTGCTCCCTCTTTTATGAACAAGTCAAATGATGTGATCAAATCTATAAAAAGGAGAATCTTTAGTGATGAAAACAAAGAAATATTTCAAAGGAGATTGCTAGAAGTTCATTGGGGTCACCTAAGTTCCTTAATGGATTTGGATGAAAAGTTTGATGAATTTTTAAGTATCTTCTTGAAAATATTTGACGAATGCTTTCCTGTCACTGAAACTACACTGAACCTGAAAAGAAATAAGAAACCTTGGTTTAATTCGCACCTAAAAAAAGTATGTAAGAAGAAACACGACTTATATAGAAAGTTTGTAAATAATCCCTCTTCATACCGTGAAACCACTTATCAAAATTATAGGAATTTTGTAAATAAGGAGATTCGAAATAGCAAGCGTAAATATTATAATAATAAATTTATAAACTTAAAAAATAATCCACGTGCAACCTGGAAAGTTATAAATGAAGTTCTTCATAAAGCCTCTAGGTCTCATGATTTTCAGCTTGAAGATGCAGACAATGTAGGTTCACATATTGTTAATAAGAATTTGATAGTAAACATGTTTAATTCATATTTTTGTAACATAGGTCTTGACATTCAAAATAAACTTGATTCAAGTAATTCTGTCAGTGGAAACTTTGTACAATTTTTACATGGGAATTTTGTTAAGTCAATGTTTTTTTCTAGAATAACACAAGGAGATATTTTGGAAGTTGTTCATAAACTGGATCCCAGTAAGAGTTCAGGGTATGATGATCTTGATCCTAAGATCATTAAATGTAGTATTCTTGCCATAGTTACTCCACTTTGTGATATTTTTAATGCATCTCTTGCCCAAGGGAAATTTCCTAGATCTCTTAAGATAGCAAAAGTAATACCAGTTTTCAAGAGTGGAAATAAAAGTAAACTTACCAATTATAGACCTATATCTGTTTTGAGCACCTTTTGTAAAATATTTGAGAGACTTGTTTACAATAAATTGATGACTTACATTTCAAACAATGATATTTTATGTGCTAAACAATATGGATTCAGACATGGGTATAGCACAAACTTAGCACTCATTGATTTCACAGATAGACTTGCAAAGGCTTTTGAAAATAAACAAACCACAGTTGGCATTTTTTTAGATTTATCTAAAGCATTTGATTCAATTGACCATTCTATTTTACTTAAGAAATTACAATTTTATGGAATCAGAGGTTTAGTTTTACAATGGTTCACTAGTTATTTAAACGGTAGAAAACAATTTGTAAAAATTCAGGATTTCATCTCTGATTGTAGGAATATAACCGTAGGCGTACCGCAAGGTTCGATTCTCGGTCCGCTCTTGTTTTTGTTATATATCAACGATCTTCAATTTGCTAGTAGTATTCTGTCAATTTTGCTTTTCGCAGATGATACCAACCTTTTTTTAAGTGGAAAAAATCTAATAGATTTAAATAACATACTACAAATTGAATTGGTTCATATTAGTGATTGGTTTTTTGCAAATAGATTGTTGGTAAACTATGATAAGACTTGTTACATGATCTTCAAATCTAAAAAACATAACAATGATGACGACTATGTCAACATTTCTCTTAACGGTATCACTATTAAGAGAGTGACCAATACAAAATTTTTAGGAGTGACCATTGACTCCAACCTCTCTTGGAGAGTGCACATTGATAACTTATGTACCAAAATATCTCAAGCCATTGGCATTTTGAATAGACTAAAAAAAATCCTTCAATTAAATGTATGTGTTACTTTGTACCACACAATGATTTCACCGTATATAACTTATTGTATTACTGTATGGGGTAATTGTGCGAAATACCTTATCAATAGAATTTCCATTTTACAAAAAAGAGCAATTAGAGTAATCACAGATAGTCATTATCTTGCTCATACTGATCCCCTTTTTAACAAACTTAAAATTTAAAAAGTTCATGACTTGTACAATTTGCAAACGGCTTGTTTTGTGTTTTCAGCAATGAAGAAGCTCCTACCTCAAGTATTTAATGATTATTTTGTGTATAGATATTTTTTTAATAGGTATAATTGTCGTAACTCTTATGATCTGAATATCCCCTCATTGGGTTATCAATTTTCTAGAAGTACTATATGTTATAGTGGACCTGTTTTATGGAATTCTTTGCCCCAAGATATGAAGCAATGCCCAACCATAAGTAATTTTAAAAGAAAATATAAGATATTTTTATTGAATTGTTACATTAATAGGTAAATTCAACTTATTGCATTTTTTTTTATTTATTTATTTTTTTTTTTTTTTATGTAGGGTCTTTCTTTTCTATTTCTATTAAATCCAATAACTGGTTTCTTTTTTGCAGTATACAAGGGATCAGCCTAGACAGGCCAACGGCTTATTGCTGATCCCCCACATCCACTGCTACTTAATGTTATTCACTCCTATCTGTCCACTTTTTTTACAATTGATTTATCGTGTATTTTTTTTTCTTTGTTTCTATTGTGTATATTTGTATGAATATGTTTTTATATTGTATTTGTCATTTGAATGTTTTTATGAGAGATGTGAAATAAATGAAATTGAAATTGAATTGAATTGAAAAATTGAATCAAACACACCTCTGCACAAGGAAACACATAACAAACAAACAAACATCACTACATAAACCACACCAAAACATAAAAAATGAAGAAGCAGGGGCTTGATTTTAATGGTTTTTCATCTCTATTGACACAGACAAAAGAATCATGTTCTGTATTGACCCTTCATGACTATTTCTGCTCGTTTTGCAGCTTTCCAATTCAGAATCAGACCTCATCCAACACTTTTGAATCCTGCTCTTTTCGTCATGGCATGATCATAACAAGCATGGTATCATTTTAAAGAAAACTAAATGATCTTTTGAATTGTAAAGAGAATGAAATGATCTTTTAAATGATGTCAAATATGCATTTTTTTTTAAATGGGAGTTGGGAGAAATTAATGGCCAAACTCAGATTTTCAAATTTTTTGAGGGGTTTATATATGGCAAAAATATAGATCCATGGACATTTATCATTCAGCTGGCATGTCAATGAGCACTCGCAACGCACTCAACGCACTCTGAATAAACCTTACGAAACTCGCTGTAACTCGGGGTGCTCGATCTAAAATCGCTCTTATCTCGTGGGCACCTCCACTTGACTCGTAAAACGATCGCAATGCTCGTATCTTGCTCTTGAAAACTCGGAACGCATTCACGTATACTCAGATGTGGCGAGTTATTACGAGTTATGACGAGTTTATCTCGAGCTTCTTACGAGTTATTGCGAGTACTGTGAGTATATGACGAGTTTATGTGAGTTCAACACGAGGTACAGCGAGTTAGCAAAAAATTTTAACATGTTCGAAAATTTTGAAACTGCTCAAGACTTCAAGGAGAGTTTTCCCGAGCTTGAAAGAGCTCCGCCGAGCCATGCCGAGTTGTCGCGAGTTAAGCAAGGTTTCCACTCTGGCGAGTTAACATCGCGAGTAATGGCGAGTTATGGAGAGTTGCCAAAATGAGGCACTCGCGATAACTCGCATAAACCTCACCATGAAACTCGGGATAACTTTTACGAGTCAAGTGGAGGTGCCCACGAGATAAGAGCGATTTTAGATCGAGCACCCCGAGTTACAGCGAGTTTCGTATGAGTTTATTCAGAGTGCGTTGCGAGTGCTCATTGACACGCCAGCTCAATGATAAATGTCCATGGATCTATATTTTTGCCATATATAAACCCCTAAAAAATTTTGAAAATCTGAGTTTGGCCATTATTTTCTCCCAACTCCAAATTTTACACAATGCATATTTGATATCATTCAAAAGATCATTTAATTATCTTTAAAATGATACCATGCTTGTTATGATCATGCCATCACGAAAAGAGCAGGATTCAAAAGTGTTGGATGAGGTCTGAATTGAAAAGCTGCAATACGAGCAGAAATAGTCATGAAGGGTCAATAAAGAACATGATTCTTTTGTCTGTGTCAATAGAGATGAAAATCCATTCAAATCAAGACCCTGCTTCTTTATTTTTTTATGTTCTGTTGTGGCTTATGTAGTGATGGTTTGTTTGTTTGTTATGTGTTTGCTTGTGCAGAGGTGTGTTTGATTCAATTTTAATGTTGATGTATGACAACAATTAAAAGATACCGCTGAGAAACTCACTCATCACCATGGAAGAAAAGAACAGTAACTTTCAATATTGTGTCATTTTGAAACTTTTGAATTTCGACCTTGCCCCACATTTCAAGGCACTGCACCTCCATGTGAGCCATAATCATATCATGTAAAGTATCGTTTTAAAGAGAATTAAATGATCTATACATTGATATTAATTACACATTGATATTTACTAAAACCGAGGAGGGATTATCGATCAAACTCAGATTTCCAAACTTTTTGAGGAGTTTATTTTAAAGTGAGAGCACATTTTAACTGACCAACGCATGTACACGTACTTTTAAAAAGGCTGTTGTCACTGCATTATTACAACTACCAACAAACCAAGAAATATGCCTTGACCCAAGAGATCCAAGAGTTGTGGCCATTCAGGTAGGGATACACCGAAAGAAGATGTCATTCAAACAAGGATAGAAGTAGAAGAAGTGCAGGAAGAGACAATTGAAACGGAAGAGGAGGTCAATGACGAGCAGAGCCAGGTAAAAGAACAAGACACCAGACTAGACCAGGTCCAAGTGGAGCGCCTCTGGCAGTCTCACCTACATCACGCGATCCAATATAGCAGCAGTGCTGACTTTGAAAACTACTATAAAATAATTATTCACAAAAACACCTTTCATATAATGATACAATACTGCGTTAATTGACAATAAATGGCATTTGACCTTGATCATGTGACCTAAGACTTGTCAGTGATACTTGATTAACCCTATAACCACATTTTATACACTATATCTATAGACTTCGAAAGTTATGACAGCAATCTAATAATCACCTCTAAAATGGCCAAAGTTCAATGACCTTAAATGACCTTTGACTTTCGTCATGTGACCTGAGATGTTCCGTAATACTTGATTACTCTTATGTTCAAGTTTCATGAATCAGATTCATAAACTTCCAAAGTTATAATGGTAATTTAACAAATACCCCCAGTTGGCCAAAGTCCATTGACCCTAAATGACCTTTGATCTTAGTCATGTGACTTGAAACTCAAGCAGGATGTTCAATGATACTTTAATAATCTTATGTCTAAGTTTCATGAACTAGGTCCATATATTTTCTAAGTTATGATGACATTTCAAAAACTTAACCGTAAGTTAAGTTGTTTCCCCCAACATGGTCTAAGTTCATTGACCCTAAAGGACCTCTGACCTTGGTCTTGTGACCTGAAACTCAGGCAAGATGTTCAGTAATACTAGATTAACCTTATGAGTTTCAAGAACTAGGTCCATATACTTTCTAAGTTATGACGTCATTTAAAAAAACTTAACCTTCGGTTAAGATTTGGTGTTGACGCCGCCGCCGCCGGCATCCATCTAAGGCTGCGTTTATGCGACCTCAAGCAAGAATCATAATTTGAATCATGATTCAAAACACAAACATGAATCACAATATCACAGAATCAGCGTTTAGACGACCTTCATTCCAATGCTGTTTCTCCTCAGTCAGATTCGGGCCAATCCAGTGCGCATCACTAGTGCGCAGTTTGACAGAGGAAGTTTTTCGCACGTGTTTCGGCTCTCGAAAAATCTTTTGCTTCCAGAATTCAGTCTATACCTCATTTTGTTTACTTTTATCATATAGGGTCCATATGCTTTTATTCATCTTGTTAGTTTATCCAAAATGGTGTTCGGAAGTGAATTTCAGCGTAGATCCAATTTAATATTGATACTGTATACTCAGCAACAATTGAGATCATTGTCTGTCCAGTTAATTCATTTACTAGCACTTGAAGTTGAAGACATGACCAAAAAATGAAAAGTAGTGGACGATGCGATGACCAACACAGAACTTGAACATGACAAGAAATGCATGCAGAGTTCATAATCATGTACATACAATGAGCATATAGAGCGCCTTGAGCTTGGCAAGAGTCAAACCGAAAGTAGCCCGACACAACAGTGAGGTCATATAATCATGATTGTAATCACGATATCGTTTATTCGAACATTTTCGTACGCGATTCTGCAGAAAGGTCTTTCCAAACGCCCCTTTTTTCGTGTTTCATGTTTGTGATTCTAATCATGATTATATTCTGCAGAATCATGATTTGAATCATGATTCAGATCATGATTCTAGGGTAAAAAAGTGGCGGATAAACGCACCCTTGGTCGTATGAAACTCTTATCACTCGTAACAAAATCTTGATAACTCGTTCATAGCTCGCTTTAAGTCGTATAAAGGTCACTGCAACTCATACTAAGCTCGGTCTGACTCGTTTCGCGCTCGGTCACTCGTACAGCGAGCGTAGTAAACTCGATGTTGAGTCTGTTGTCACTCAAGCAAATTCCAGAAAAAAAATGTAAATTTCACGCGAGCTTGTGCGAGTTAAGGCGAGTTAGAGCTCGCGCAGCTCGCGTATGACACTCGATGTTGAGTCTGTTGTCACTCAAGCAAATTCCAGAAAAAAATGTAAATTTCACGCGAGCTTGTGCGAGTTAAGGCGAGTTAGAGCTCGCGCAGCTCGCGTATGACTCGCAACTCCAACTCGCCAAAGTGGAAATGTTGCTTTACACCCCACTCGGCTCTGTGTGAACAATTTAGAGAATGAAATAAACTGCCACTGTCTTGATATGAAAACAAAAACAGTACAACGCTTTCGAGGTTTTAAATCCTTTCTATTAAAAGCAACGTTATTTCAATGATTATTTTAATAATTTTCAAGTTAGTTTTCAATAAAATCTAAATCTAAAATCTAATTTATTGTTTACTCTTGCTGACCTGTTTGTGCTATTTGTCTGTTGCATGTGCGTGTGTGTGGGTGTGTGTGTGCGTAAGGGTGTGTTCATACAGTGTAAATACGTTCTTTACTATTACTGTATTATGTATTCTTATAATGATTCTATTTATCTAATGTGTGCTTACAAAGAACACCTATGGAATTGGGGCTTCCTGTCGATGCTAGTACTGACTGATGGCATCATGGAGGTAGGACCCACAATAATAATGACGATCAATCTTTTCTTGCATTAGTCAGTTGGCTTTTACCCATGGTCCCACCGAATTCCAGATTTGGTGCTCGTTTGTTATGATTCAGCCCAAAACCTTCATTTGGACGGGGCCCCTCTCACAAACCTAGCTTCTCTCGGGGTCCTAAAAACCATCCATGTTATTATAAACTTCTGTAAATGTACTATACTGTGATCCATGTGTATGATATATGATTTGTTTTGAATAAATTAATTCGTTCAGGGTATTCGTTATAAGTCAGTATAGTTGCTCCGTTAGTAAATCAAAGAATAAGATCAAAAGAAAGTTTGAGTTGTTGGAATAATAAACAGGGGCGTAACAGGATTCGGTGATCGGGGGGGGGGGGGGCAAGAGCCAAACATTTCCCAGTCATATCATGGTATGAACATGATTTTTTTTAGGGCGAAGCTCAATGCGTGATAAGTACACAAAATTAAGGGCACAGCATGGCGCGCCCGGCAAAAAGTTGCTTAAATATAAGTCACGAAGCGAGCGAGAAAAAAAATCACCTTTTCATGATAATCTACCTGAGATTAATTTTGACATGGTATGCAGAAAATAACATCATATCTTACATCTTCCTTTCCTTTCATTTTCTTTCATCTTTTCTGTTTTGTTCTAGGTTGTAGAACTTTGGGGGGCCAGTGCTATGCGGATCGGGTCCGGGGCAATGGCGGCACTTGGATTTTTAACCTAGGGAGAGGCAAAAGAACACTTGAGGGGGCAAGACACAAATACTTTGGTAAGTTTACAAAATCGAGCGAGAAGCGCGAGCTAATTTATGTTTTAATATAGACCCTACTGACTTCAAAATTGATCTGTTAATGACTAGCTGTTTGCATTTCGTTATGAAGATTATCTGAAACTTTTTGATGTTCTAAGATGATAACTGGACGTTTTAAGCACTTTTTGTAATCATAACTGGATGACTATCTAATTAAACAATTGATTCGAGCGCGTAGCGCGAGCCGAATTTGTTTTATTTTATGAAAATTATGAATACACAGGATGTGATATAGCTAAAAACGAATAATGAAAACTGTAATCGGGAGAAGCATATTGACTTGGACATTGGATTTTTTAAGCCCCATGTGAACAGATAATTTACTTATATATGCCTAATGACCTGAAAGCTTTATGTTAGTAACCAACATTGTTGGAAACTAACAGTGAATGGATGAGAAAATGTTCAAAAATTAAAGAACGAAAAAGTTGTTTTGGAGCGCTTTGCAGCTTTAGTAGTATGCCTATGAAAAAATTTCCCCCGTTCCTTCCCCTTGGTGCCTCCACTGTTCTGGGGCGGAGCTCCAGGACCTCGTGATAGAAAAAATGGCCTTTTAAAATTATTTTGAAATTAAATTCTAATTCTGTGATAGTAGCTTTAGAAAATTTAGCCAAAGTAAATGTTAAGAGGATTTTTATCATGTTTATGGTAAATATAGCCAGCGTCAAGCTTTACTTCAGTAACTTAGGACATAATATAGGGGGATATAACTAGCCCTTGGCTAAGGATTTTTTTTTTGTCCTGATTGCGACCATTATTGCATAAAATTAGGCAAGCTTATAACAGACTCCATCCACCTTTTTTCCCGTTCTCTATATTTTTCAATCCTCGACAGCCTGATTGTGTTCTTAAGTTATTTCCTTTTTTCTTGTCCCTTTTCTTCATATTCTGCTTTTCCAATATAGCTTTTGGCTCTACTGTAATTTCCTGTTTCTTTTTTCCTCTTCCTCCCATTTTGCAGCCATTCTTGCCCGTGCCATTGAGTTACATCTTTTTATTTTACATTTTTCTCTTGCTAATCATGCTAATATATTAGTATTTCAGGATATTTTGTACTTCCTTACATGTTCTTCTTTCATTTCATTTCCTTTCCCACTTTCCACTTTTCTTTCTTTCTTTCTTTCTTTCTTTCTTTCTTTCTTTCTTTCTTTCTTTCTTTCTTTCTTTCTTTCTTTCTTTCTTTCTTTCTTTCTTTCTTTCTTTCTTTCTTTCTTTCTTTCTTTCTTTCTTTCTTTCTTTCTGTCTGTCTGTCTGTCTTTCTTTCTTTCTTTGTTTCGTTCCCTTTCTCCCCTTTCTCTTTTCTTTTTTTCCGGTGATATCCGCCGCACTGTTAGAAAATGTATCCTTAAAATAAAAGAAGTTCCTGCAGCAGAGTCTCGAGAACACCTGTAATCTTACCAGATTGCGTAATCTTACAGGAAATCGATATTTGGTGAATGGAATCTTACAAATGTCCTTAAATAAAACACCCTTTTCCCATTTTTAAACAGACCTGTTCTGTTACATTGCAGAAAAATTCCTGTTTTAAGATTTACAGAATGATTCTGTTATTGCTTTCTGCAAAATCTTCTTTTTTCTGTAAAATCAGTTTTTTCAACAGTGCGGGGGGGGGGGGGCAGTTTGCCCCCCGCCCCCAGCCTGTTACGCCACTGATAATAAAAAGAAAGATGTTGTAATCGCTGCTGCTATGGGGATCTTCCAATTGGCAATGCAACTAAGATGTGTGATGTTACACAAGTACAACTCTCCCCTTTGTAAACTGGAAACACACCCTCAAGAAATCGATTTTTGCTCATTTTATTTATAGTGCAAACACTTTTATTTCTAGATGCGTTAAATGACAGCTACATCACATGTCCTTCCATGGAAAAAAACCCAGGGGGTGTTTCACAAAGATTTAAGTATGACTTAGAGTCGTACTTAAATACCTAGTTGCGTGCGATATAAAAGGCTTGACCGCATTGGTCAGATCGTGTCATGAGGACGCGCACTACTGCATATCTATCAATAAGATCGCGCGTTGCATATCATGTACGCGTCGGCATTTAAGTGCGACTTAAGCCATACTTAAATCTTTGTGAAACACCAACTGGTCTATTAATGGACTTGATAACAGTGCCAGTTGATGTAAAAAAAGTTATCTGAGAGTTGTATTTTTAAGTGTGACGTCACACACGTTGGTCACATTGCCAATGAGAGGATGTCCCCATCATTAGTAGTGTCAACAATCAAATGTCGATATCAATTTTTTTTTAATTAAAATTTTCTCAATTTTTATTGAGTTGTTTCTTTGATTTTTCTATTTTCACACAACCTAACTTGTTTTCAGGTCTGACTTCCCCTAAGGAGTAAAGTTACATAATACATGTACGATAAGTTAGGTTTTTTTAGTAATTAAAGAAGATGTGCAAATATAATGTATATTGCTTTAATAGAGAAAGACACTATATATATTGTGTGAATCAAAGGAAATACGCTGACACCTACATGTACAAGATATCGACAATTCAGAGAAAATGATGTTGATGTTGGTTTCTTGTATAGCGCCGGTATCCGCCTCAACTGGGCGCTCATGGCGCTTGCTCAAAAATAAGAAAATATCTCACAAAATTCAATGTCTTCAAACAGTGCTTAGGATCATGATTCAGTTCAGAACATTCAGAAAATACATATTATGAACATATAAATATCCTCATTCAGATTCAGATTCAGATTCAGATATTTTTATTGTCCAATTGCAATCAAGTACAAATGGAAATTCAATTTGTTCGCACAAAATAATTTAGAATATTACATGATACACACAGAAGATTACACGATACATATATTAAACATTATACAAATCAACAAGAAAAGATAAGAGAAAGTAAGATAAAGGCAGTGGGGTAACATAATTTCAAGTATGGCTATTAAATGCACGAATTGAAACTGGAACAAAAGAATTTACGAAGCGTGAGGTTCTGTTAATATATTTTGTTAATATATAATGTTAATATATTCAATAAATCATTTTGTTTATTGTCATAATACTCGGCTAAGCATTGAATTTCATTATTCCAATGTTAAAACACCAATTCTTCTTAATCCATTGAGGCATACTGGCCCTCGTATATGGAGCAATCTTTCTGATATATATCAAGTGTTCAACTACAATACCTTCATTTAAAGCCTAGTTGAAAAACGTGTACATATTATTCAATGTAATTTTTCTCCTGCCTAATCCTACATTTACCGCCCTCCCCGCCCCGCCACCTTGTATGTATGCTGCTGATAGCTAAGGCTGTGTGTATATTTTTCACCTAACTTATTATGCATTTTCATCAATTTACTTGAAACAACAACTCACTAGTCTCTTTATTCATTTCAGTAGTTACCGTTTTCCCGTATACATGTCATTTTTTATTCTTGTACATATTGTATATATATTATATTGTTTTATGCTGAGAAAATATAAAAATGAATTGAAAAGAAATAGAACGACAGGGTTTATGCAATATATTTAGTTTTAGGAACCAAGCACCCATTGTGATGTGATATTGGATTTGTGCCTCTCTTTGCTCTCTCTTTCTTTCTCTCCTTGCCCTATTTCAAATCTTTGCCCTTTCCTCTTCCCCTTATCGTTCCCTAGCGGTAGGGGCCAGGGTTCCTGTTCCCGCACTACTGGCGTGATTTAAGGGTGGAACTTTATTCCATCTTTAGCACCATGACAGTCCTGTAAAAGTCACTATATCTTGGACAAGTAAGAAATACAGAAAACATGCAAATAGGGAACGAGGTGTGACCAAGTGCACAACAACATGACCGCGGTTGTAATCAGAACTGATTTACTTACACTGTGTGTATATGTATATTGTGTATATGTATATTATATGCGTTCATATTATATACATATACATGTGTTTACATGTTAATTATTTGTTATAATTTTTTTCTTCGTAATATTGTAATTAGCCAAAGTACCTGGTCCTGCTTCCCGCTTTATTTCACCCTACGTAATGTACATTGCACTTCTCTGTCCGTCCACTCTTCTTCCCCTCACCCCCCCCCCCTCTTTCTCTCTGATGTTATAAAACAAAATATTTCTCACACGATCCATCAGTTACGTTTTCGTAAAGTGAACAAAAATTGTTTGTATTCATTTTTTTCAAAAGTTCTATATATCATTACGACCCAATATTTCTTTGCTGTAATTTTGTAATGAAACTAAGTTAGGGGCTTGTACAAGCTTTGCTTTTTTTCGGCAAGACCCTCCGTTTTACTTTTAAATACAAATGTCATCTTGGGTAACTTTATTTATTGAATTGTGTTCCTTAAATCTATGTAGCCTATGTATCATTATGTCTTTTCGACCTTGTTATGTTATGTTTATCATATTATGTACAATTGTGAAACGGAAATCAATAAATCAAATCAAATCATATCAGAACTGTCACGGCTGATAATGCTTAATCCTTGGGTGCAGGGGCAGCGAGACCTCTCCCTCAGCATTGTTTTCTGTAACCATGTACAATAAAGTAAAAATTCCCATTACATCGTCATTTTACGCATGTCCCCCCCCCCCCCACACACACACCCTTTCACACAAATGTCCAAATTCGTCTCACGATCCCCGTTGTAAGCAATTTTATTTTATGGAATACTAGGAGTCATTTGTTGCGAAGATCTACAAATAATCGATTTCCCTTTTTTTTTCAGACGCACAGTACTGTTACATATGCGTTTAGGAATAGAAGTTGATAATGAACTTACGACATAGTAACATGACATGCCCTTTCTCATGGGCTTTGCCCGATTTTGCTTTTGATTAGAAAATACAAACAATTTTATAGGGTATGGGCGATGTGACCTAATATTTCTCTCTCTCTCATTTGAGTGTACTGGGCCGGGATATAATAGAGTTACACAAGTCAGGCTATTCGTCTTTATTTATTTTCACGTTATTTTTCTTCATATTTTTTTTCATTTTCTTTCCAATTTACCCTCTTTTTAAAACCACTATTTGAAAAAGTCGCATGGGTGATCACCCTATCCCACCTGTAACAATGTATATAGCGTTGTTACAATGTGCATAATCTCAACTGCGTTTTGATACTAATAGTATCGTAATATTACTCCCGCTCTCGCTGAGCCGCCATACAGGCGCTAAACCGTTAAAGGAATAAATCATACCGGGTACTCATTCACCTTACCTGGGTTGAGTGCAGCAAAATTTGGATCAATATCTTGCTGAAGGAAAGTACGTTATTGCTGGGATCTTACCCCACGACCCTTTGTTTCAAAGTCCGCAGACTAACTAATCCACTGGCCCAAAACGCTCCTCTTGTGTCTTCAGCATATAGGTCGTTCGCCTAGTTTGTACAGCTCTCTCAAACTCATGGATTTCTATAAAGCAGCAATATAAAATATCAATTTGAATATTTCTTTCTGTAAAGTTTTGATCAAATGTGTCCTCATACTATTATAATTGTTCTATTGATATTGGATGATAAGATATCCTTCCAATTTTAACATATGCATATCATGCCCTTGATGCATCCAGTCATTATAATAAAGTTTTTGCACACTACAGTGCGTATCAAAAATACGGGACAGTTTTGAAAAGTCTATAAAAATTTTGTTTCAAATTATTATATCTATATTTTGATGTTAATAGATGCTCTGAGATCTTATCTTTGAAATGCCATTTAAAACAATAAATTTTGTTTATGCTTGAGCGAACACGGAATGTTTTTGTCTGGGGTTAAGAAAGAGGCTTGCGCCAAAATGGCATAAAATGATAAATATGATGGTTGGACTTCTTGCTAATGAGCAGACTTCTTCTTAACCTTTACATTATCTTTGCCATAATTTTCGAATTATGCGGTCAAAATTCATTTTTAAATCTACTCATTTGCTTGAATCGTTCTGTTGTTCCTTTTTAATATGTTTTCTTTTAGCTTTGAATATTCCTTCTTTAGGCAAGAACAATTTTTTTTTAACCGAAGTATGGGAGAGCGTGTTTTTTTCTTCAAATCCTTTGATTGTGTGCTACAAAGGTTATGGTTCCTTTGAACAATTTCATACTGATGGGTGGGGGCTTGGGGTGTCCCCCCCCCCCCAATTAAAAAAGAATAATGACCAAGAAAAAAAGTGGAAAGAAAAATAACAGAAAACATAGAAAGTGAAATATGATATCATTTTCTGAATATTATGTCATAATCACAAAATTTTATATTTTAATAAAGAAAGTGGAAATTTTAGCTTTGGCTTCACAACTGTTTAATACATTTTACCCGATCTGCCATATCTTGCTCCTTCAAAATTGACTCAATACACCATTGCCGTTAAAAGACATGAACCCTTTCCTGTTTGTCCTGTCAAGCACATAAACTTGGTGAAGGATTCAATAACACTTTGAAAATAGGATTCATGTCTTTTATAGGTACCATAACATAATTTGTTTCACATAATAAAAGGATTTGAATAATTACAAATTCTCCCAATTGATAATGCAGATCTTCTTACTTTGGTAGACAAAAAGTCTTTTCTTCTTACTTATGAAGGAAAATTCAACGTTAAAAGAATTTTAACTGAAAAACAAAATAATCAGGTAAATAAATAAATTTGTAAACGAAATTTGACAGCATAATTCAAAAATTATGGCAAATACAATGAAAAGATAAAGAGGAAGTCTGCTGATTAGCCAAAAGTCTAATCATCAAATGTCTCATTTCTGCCATTTTGGCGCAAGCCTTTTTTTGAACCCCCGACAAAATTGTCCCGTGGTCGCTCAAGCATAAACAATTTTTTTTTTAAGTGGTATTTCAAAGAAAACATCTCAGAGCATCTATTAACATCAAAATATAGATATAATAATTTGAAACAAATTTTTATAGACTTTTCAAAACTGTCCCGTTTTTTTTTATACGTACTGTATACTTATAATTTACATTTTGACTGTATTTGGATATGCAAATTTACCCCTTTAGCATGTGAACCTGCTGGTCAATATGTGAAGAACTTAATTTCAAAATGAGCTAAATCGATTTTTTTAACAACATTTTTTATTTTTATATAAATATGTATCTTTGACATGGGAATCAAATGCACCATATCGCATTTGCGAAATTTGGTAAAAATTTATTGCAAATTTGAGTTTTATTCCAAAAGGAGCTAAATCCACTACCGGGTCATCATTTAAAATTTGTTAATTTTACTACTTTACATTTCGTTATGCATTCAGATTTTTAGGTACATGATGTGAATTCAAGTTCACACCCTCTGTGCAAATTTTGATGGATATAACATAATTTTACTATTTTCATGAATATTTTGGGATTTAGCTCCTTCAAAAAATATCTTTTTTTTTTCTTTTTAAAATTTCCAATGGACAATTTCACATCAGATATGATGTAAAATGTGCTCTTCTAGCAGTATTTATGTGTTTCGTGTTCAATTTCCAATATCAAACATGTTTAAATTGGCAAAAATGGACATTCAACTAAGGTTTTATTCCAAAAGGATCTAAATCCGCGAAAATAAAATTTGAAAAATTCTTAAAAATTGATATTGAATGCTAGATTTAAAAAAAAACATGATCTTATTGATCTAAAATGATATCGCTATCAAATTATATCAAAATGAAACAACTTAGGATAAGGTAAGTGGTGATTTGAAAACCTTAATTTACAGAAAAACACAAAAAGTGGATTTAGCTCCCTTTTGGATTAAACTCTTTGGCCCGTATTCTGAAGTCAGGTTTAACTTAGATGGTCTAACTCTGTGCTAAAATTATAGGAAGCCAAAAGTATCCAAATTTTTATTAACTTGTATGTTTCTTATGTTTACTTTGCTCTTTCCTGATTCATCGATGGTGAAGACAATCATCAATTTATACTTCCTAGACAATTATGAATGATTTGAGAGCCAAATGAGCTGAAATATGATTTCTTTACAGTTAGTGATTTATGTAATAATTGGCTATCCATACTTAAACCACAACTTTAAACCTGAGTTTAAGTTAAACTCGACTTCAGAATACGGGCCTTTATGTTCTTATTGTTTAGAATAATTTGATGTATAGATTAAACAAATGATTACCTTAGATATACCATTGATTATCAGAGATGATGAAGCAATTCAATCATTTGCTGATAATGATTCACCATATAGTTCAAAGCGTCAATTACTACATCATCTTCTGAATATTATCATAATGTTCCCATTTAAATAAATAATACACACTTACTGTTGGTGTTGAAATACAAGGCATTGTAACGTAATAATATCAAGATGTATTTTTCATGTTTTCGTTATGTTTTGTCCGTGGTTTTATTGGTTTTTTTTTTTTTTTTTTAGTTCTTGTATACAATTTTGGCTTTGTCTTGTTCTTGTACCGTTTTGTTATGCTCTGTTTTTCTAACGTATTGTTTCTTGTGTTCCTTTCATTTTTGCCATGTCTTGTAATATTATTCAGTCTTGTTTATCCTTTACTTGGAGAATATTATGATAAAAAGCTTATATTTTACAAGGATCTATATTTAATTCTACAAGATATGATGATTTCTATATTATATGTTTTGAATGTCTTCTTTATTGAAGGGAACCTTCATTAACAAGCTTTGCTTACCAGAAGGTTTCCATTTCATTTCATTATATTATATCATTATTATAATATTAAATAAGTGGATTTGTTCAGACTTTTTGGTAATTATGTGACAAATTACATCTCAGTCTCATGTAAAATCAATGACGTGGTTGAAACAAGCTCTCGGAAGATCGTCATTACAGTGACAGCAGTTTCTTGGACAATTTTGATAATGATTCATTGCCTTTTGCGCATGCGTAAAAAGTGCACACCTATATCCATCTTGTATCCCTCTCCCCTCTCTTTCCCGTTCCCTTTGCCCGTCTATATTTCGACGTACTTTGTCATTGCGGGGGGATCAATTTCCCTGATGTACGTCATCATGAACCTCTAGTTTCGCCCTCAATTTCCATGTTCCCCTTTGATAACAATCCAGGCCTCATACTCAACAACCCAATCTAACTCTCACAGCACCACCCTCAACTCTCGACCCACTTTGAGTCGCTTTAACACCCTTATGCCCCACCTGTGCAAACTCATACCTTAGCACAACACATACGTTGTTCCATTGACTTTGTCCATCTCTTAACAATTCCAAAGGAGGATTCCCAACATCTTATCAGACTTTTTGTAGTTCGACACCGCTGGGAGAAGTACACCTCTTCACTATGCTTCGAATAATGTGCCTTGCCGCCCTGGCCCTAGCGGTCACTGCTTGTCCGGTTGGGTGGCACCAATCCGGTAGATCTTGCTACAAGGTATCACAGGTGTTCGCTACCTATAACGATGCGGTAAGAAGATGTGCACAGTTTAGTTCCTGTGAGACCGGATTCGGGGGACACCTGGTGTCCATTACGACCGACTTTGAGAACCAACAGGTTCTGGACATCCTGAACTACAACCAGATGGCCCGGAATGAGACCTGGCTCGGCCTAAGGACCTTCAACGGCCCAGTCTTCTGGGCCAGTGGCGAACCCCTCAATCCACGCCTCACCAACCCATGGCATGTAAGTATAAACGAACTATGATGACCATTTAAGTGATGGTGACGATGCCTATAGTTATGAGAATGGTGATGTTGATAACTATTGTTTGTTTGCTTTATTTGCGAAATCATACACATACAGTAGCCTAAGCTATAACATAGCCTAATTGAAGACTAAACACTTAATGACAAGGTTGGATACCCATTTCAGAGATGTCTTAACATTTCTGTCCTTCCATACGGTCCCCAGTATATGATATTAGTCAAATTGTTCAGGCTTATATTTTTACTATATTTCCGAACTAGATTTCATTAATAATCCTGACCTAAACTGTTTAATTGATTGTACATATTACTATAACCCGCTTCAATCTCAGTGTCATAAATGATCCAAAACAAATTAGGGACCTGGCACAGTAGAGCTTCCGGTGCAAATTTATGAAACGAGTGAGTCTTTCCTATGCATGTTTAAATAAGTATTGTCAAAATTCCCCAGGTGACAACATGGATTATGAAATTATTGTAGTTGCAATGCCTCATAGGTGTCACCAGAATGGGGAGGGGGGAGGGGGCTTTATTATATAAAGTCAATGTTTAAACATTGTTAAACACTTTATTCGCAATGGAGTGCATTAGCGTTTTAAAAGGAAAATTTAATGAATACGTGTGTAAACTGTCTGTTCAATCTACATTGCGAATTAAGTGTTTAACAATGTTTAAACAGCGACGGTAATAGTCGCCCCCCGCCTTCCAGTGACACCTAAATATGAAACATTGCTACCACAATAATTTCATTATTGATTTATATTGACAAGACTTACAGTATTTAAACATGTATAGCAAAGAGCAAGATACGATTTTCTGGAAATTGCGGAAATTAGTTGATTGGACGAGGGCAGTGATTGGTCAATAGGTATCCAACTTGATTGCTTCTTCAATGAAACTGTCTGTTCAAGGAAAAGGGATATTGACACATCGCGGGTGAAGTAATTTGATTGATCCGTTGATAGGTGTATTGATTTAAAACACATCTCGAGATAATTAGCAAGATAACGGTTACCATGGCCACCATGGACTGATTGGGAGCTCAAAATATTAATGAGGAGAGCTTGTAAGCAACAAATAAAAGAGCATCGATATCAATAACATAAACAACGATAGGTAACACTTATTATCCTGATGATGGTAGTAATAATGATAATGTTTATAATTTGAATAATAATAAATTGGAACAATGATAACAAAACATGATTAAAATAATGGTTACAATGATGATACATGCAGCACAATATTAATATTACTAATTAATGATTAATATTAATATTAATAATATTAATATCACCAATAATAATTATAATAGTACTAATACTATGTATAATGATAAAAATAAATACGATGATAATAGTCATGATAATAATAATGATGATAATAATAATAATAATAATATAATAATAATAATTATTATAATAATGGTAAAGAAAATACAACCAAAATGATAATGATGATAAGGACTGATGCCATCAACCTCATTTTCTCGTTTTAATTTATCCGTTCACCGGAAACATCAAAACCAAAGTAAAATGATGAACTGATTGTTAGCCATATCATCAACAATGAATTAAAAAAAACATATAACACTAGAATGTAATAATGAAATATACTATTCCAGCGGAAGCAATACCATAATGCACAAACGAGTATACTCTGAAAATGAAATGAATTTCTAAATGCTTCCCTGGTGTTGTAAATTAAAGTCGTAAAGGTAAAAGGAGAAAAATGTTTTTATCAATGATTGTAGAAGAGCATGCAAACAATATATTAGTGTATATGCGGGGTACAAATCACGTCAATCTTGCTTCTGTTAAACACACATAGATATTCAGATATTCAAAATTAATTGTCATGCTCAAAATAAAAACAAATCATATTATGGTATATACATGAATACATGTTCTTAACATTTCATTGCATTTCTTTTAATCATTTCTTGTGTGGGTGCGTCGTGGTCTAGTGCTTCTGACTCTCGCTTTTGAAACAGAGGGTCTTGGGTACGAATCCTAGCCATGGCGTAGTTTCCTTCAGCAAGAAATTTATCCTCACTGTGCTCACTCGACCCAGGTGAGGTGAATGGGTACCCGGCAGGAGTAATTCCTTGCATGCACTGAGCGCCGGTGATGGTAGCTCGAGCTAAAGCCGGGGTAAAAATAGCATCGCTTTGTATCTTCTGGCAAAAAGCGCCTTACAAATCCAGCTAATATTATTATTGTTATTATTACTCTTGTTACATCGTTTATTTATACACCGTGCTTATACAAACAAACAAATATCCTCCCGTCTGTACAAGGGGCCGTTGCTGCTAGAAAAAAAAACACTTTGTTTTCAAGGTTGTGAGTTTTGAGATCTATTCCGAGGGACCTAAGGATACCTGTCTTACTTCAGGCTCTTACATAATAACGGCAAGGTGGCTCTCTGCTCAGAGTTCACAGTTAAAGGGATGCTCCAAACTGAAGATATATTTATGTCAACAGATATAGTAAAATTCACAAAGCAAAATGCTAAAAATTTTATCAAAATCGGATAACAAATGACAAAGTTATTGAATTTTAAAGATCTGCATTATTCCGATGAAAGTTCTAGGTATGCCTTCATGAATATGCATTAGGTGGGCTGATGGTGTCATATCCCCACTCGCTCTTTTGTATTTTATTGTATGAAATTGGGTTTATTCAAACAATTTCTACCAAGAACTAAAAGAATTGGATCGACAACTGATTAAGTGCGTAATTTCTTGCTGCAACTTATTTTATCATACTGGAGACACATCATTTACACATTTATAAAAAAAAATGAAACAATTATGATTTCATGTACTAACATAAGAAAAAGGAGTGTGGTGATATGACATCATCAGCCCATCTAATGAATAGTCCTGAAGATATGCCTTAAACTGTTTCACCAGAGTAATGCAAATATTTAAAATTCAATAACTTTGTTATTTGTTATCAGATTTTGATGAAATTTTCAGCAATTTTCAGTAATGCAAATATTTAACATTCAATAACTTTGTTATTTGTTATCAGATGTTGATGAAATTTTCAGCAATTTGCTATGAATATCTTCAGCCCGGAGTATCCCTTTAATAGGCCCCTGCATAATTATTCGCGGTCAAGACACTTCTACCCTTGCTCTGTCTTCAAGATAACAGGGTACCTCTTCTAATACTCCCCAGTTTAGTTTTTCCGGACCTTCAACATAATTGTTTTCGAATGATAATTATAATAGCTTAGGAAGCGCTTATCACTTAATTTATGGAAAGTATGTAAGAGTTCTCACCATGGCTTTGGCTCAGGTGTTACGAACATTCAGGGAATAACTTCTGGCCTACCAGGTTCATTTGCTGTAGGTCTAAATGAAATACGGGACATACCTTTGATGTATATCAAGTCATCAAATGTACTATTTGCTAACACCTATTACCCATAAACTTGTACATATAATTTTGGAAGGGGTGGAAATACATGAAAATATTGAAATATGATATTTAAAACTTTAAAAAGTTCTTGACTATTACTAATCTGACCACCGGGGACCAGACTTACGAAAGGTTAACTCCTCCTCAATCTCGTGATCTCCAGGGTTTCAAGTACGTGAGGCAGGAGATCAGAACAGGATGAAGTTTGTTTGTCACCATGACAACATCGGTTCACTCTATTAAAGTCAGATTTAGAAAGTAAACCTTGTAAGGAAAGACCCCCTTTGAAAGATTTTAGGGCATTAATAGCAAACGGAATAACGTCAGTACTGTCGGGTGATCTAGGAGGGGTAAGGCATCCGTCGGAAACCAAGGGAGTGAGGAAGGGGCAAGTAAATGGGAATGAAAAAAAAAAGGATAGATGAAAATGAAGGGACGTTTCATGAAATTTTCCCCTCTCGCGCTATTAAGAATATCAAGTAAGACATAATTTCAATTGCCAACATGACCAGTGGATGGACTAGCTTTTCCCGACGGCTTCGATTGTGAAATTTGAAGAAAAATACCATACATTTTATTTCGCTTTGAAGTTCCTTTCCGTATCACAATCAACGTCTTTTGTATGTGAAATATTACAATGTGTGTAGGGCTAAAAACATGAACCCCTTTCGTATTAATCTAGGGATTTGTAAGGAAAATCTATTTGAAGTTAAAACACCTGGTTTGTGTTATATGAATTTGCTTGGTCACGCTTCTTTTTCGACAAGAGATTAAGATGAAATCTTTAATCTGTCAGGATATGCAGTGGAATAAAGGTCCAAACCAGGAAATGATATATTGATAATCCTTTAAAGAAACCAAAATATTGATTAAAACATGCAATACAAACAACAATGATTTATTGCTGTATTATTTTGCCTTTAAAAAATCAATAGTAAATTTTTTGAACGCGAATCCATGAAAAAAAAAAGCTCAGATCATTTGAAAACGCAAATATGTGTGAATCCGTGTCAAAGATAACATGATATTGTTTATTTATTTTGATAAATGCGGTGCTTTATTTTATATTCAACCTTCACGAATCACATAAAAGTGGGCTCTATGCGTAAGTTGCATTTTCTATCTTAAAAAATAGTTAACATAAACATATAAAATATACTACACATAAGCAAAATAATAGTTTTGGTTAATAATAATAATATAGGGTATTTATATTGCGCACATATCCACCTTGTTAGGTGCTCAAGGCGCTCCTATATTACCCGGCTAAGCTAGGCGTTCATAGCGCACACAGCTTTTTAAGGAATTACTTCCTACCGGTACCCATTTACCTCACCTGGGTTGAGTGCAGCACATTGTGGATCAGTTTCTTGCTGAAGGAAATTACGCCATGGCTGGGATTCGAACCAACGACCCTCTGTTTCAAAGTCCGAAGACTACAGGATAGTCTGCATCCGTTCTGCATCCCTGCAATGATGTAACAGCTACCTTGCTATCAACTGTGTGAGTGGGTTGAAGAACCTCATTTGGGCCTAATATTAAACGACTTTCATGCCTATGTTCGTTAGTGGCAAGCCTAATAATATACAACATTTATTACTATTTCCACATTTTTAAAAATATCTTTTACATACAGGCTGGTAATCCCGTACGAGGACCCAATATGTGCACCGTAGCCTTCCAGAACAGATGGGCAACAAGGAATTGTAACATGAGGAGACAGTTCATCTGTGAGATGGGCGGCGAAGCTCCCCCTCCCGCCTTTTTAGTCAACCAGGAAACACCATAAATTTACCGCGGGACAAATTACGCGTTGACATCATCTTCTTCATCATTACACACCGGGCCCGTTTTCCTCGTATCTGATGGACTTCTTAAACCTTCACAGGACTTGAATGGGAGCCAGTAAAAAAAAAATGTCTGTACTTTATGAGAACGGTCAAAAATTATACACTGTATTGGGTTGATAAACCGGCCATTCCTTAACGCAAACATGATATAAGTGATTCTGTGCCAATCTCTTCACTGAAAAAAATAGTTTTTTACCTTTACGTACCTTTTCAATCAATATATTTTTTTTTGTTATGTCTTGTTTCCGTCCTTTTTTATTACTCCCGACCTTTCGTTCGAGAACGCGAATGCTTATTTACAACGGTAGTTGATTTTGGAAGAGACTTTTGGGCCCGTCGTCATGGTAGTAAAACTTTGTCCTGCAATGCAAATTGTGTGACATGAGATTTTTTTTGTTTCGCATCTGGAACGGAAACATTCAATCTGCGTTCCGTGTGTAAAATTCTGGTTGCTACTATGGTAACAGCGATATATCCGATTTAGGACGACTTTCCAGAGCCACATTTGATTCTGCCCAGAGCTCGGGAGGCCGCCCGGGGTGCCCACTTCCATTGAAGAGTGGATACCAGGCGCGACCACAAGTACGTTACGTATAGGCCTATGTAACGTTATAAGGGTGTCAAAAACGATGTTTAAAATACTGAAAAGGGGGATATATTTCCAATACTTGTAGGGTTTTACAAGCTAAATACTTGTTAGGAGATGCATTTTCATAATCTGGAAAAGACTTGCTTCACTTGTTTAGGGTGATTTTCGAAACCCCATGGTCGCACCTGGTATCCACTTATCAATGGAAGTGGTCCCTCGGGAATTTGAATCTAATCCCCCATTTCTGGGGAAAGTAAAACGTAATACCCATTACATTGTGTGCTAGAGGCATATCGTTTGTGTAGGAGTAAGCAAAATGAGAAAACCCGTATGTTTAGGCCTATTGCCTATGCCGTGTTCATATCCATATCAACGCATGCGAAATGGTTTCGGCTGGAGAGGTGATCTGACCCATGGAATCAATTGCCAGTGATCCACCAATAATCCACATTAAATGCAATACCGATTCGATGGACTGTAATGATCTATATCTAAGCCTTAATTCAGTAACTTTTCCCTCACTCAATATGTACTCGATTTGTTTGAAAAAAAAACACTTTCTTATCCATGTCATAATCTATTGAAGGTCCTGCATTTCGAATATCTCCAGCCATCAGTCGTAATGTACATGCATGTATGGTGCGGGTGTCGCGGGAAAGAATTTTGCACACGAAAAGCAGATCTGTAGGGCCTGTAACCCCCTGTAACACAAAGCTTAGTATTGATTGTAGAGCAGTTTTCTACGTTTGATTCTATTGACTATAATGTACAATCAAGCTTAAAAATCAAGTGTATGATTAAGCGTTAACTTTTGTGTTAGGGGACCCTAATATTAGCGTCCGTGAGGATTGCGAAAGGTCCCAATTGAAGGAAACCACGCCTCAAGTAATTGTAGACTTGATTTTGGTAGCATCTCGCCGCTATTGTTAAATACAGTTTTCTTTGTCATTTCTGGGAAATATGTAAAGTATTTACGATCAAAGCGATTACAATATGTTCCTTTTAAATCTATATTTGATTGAGACATTGTCTAAGAGCGTTCATTAGAAACGAATGATAAAATACTGATACATTTTAAGTAATTCACACTTCATCAAATGAAAAAAAAAATATTTTCCTTTGAAGCTGGGTTTTCGGAATTATTATTTTGTTGGGTTCCTTATTTCAGAAAATACATATTTCACGATAGACTGTTTATAGAAAGACTGTATATTTGGTCATTTTGATATATGTTTTGATCTGTTTTATATTAATAAAATGATTTCGATTTTACTTTCATTTGTGGTGAACCGTGTCGTTTAGCATGTTAAGTGTTATTTCATCCTCAATTTTATTTCCATCTCGCCTATTTTTGGGGAAAATTAATAATCGATATGATCGAGCCTCAAAGTGAGTCAAAATCAGTGGTTTATGATGCGTGTTGAGGGATATTTCCCGACAAAGTATTTTAGCTTCCTGTGTTATGACGTAGTCACACCAATGAATCTTACTCCAGACCGATCAGAACTATTACGTTATTTTGAATGGCATATCATTGATTTTTGTCTGGACTAATTTCGTTCCTGTGACTGTGTCAATACGGTTTCATGACTTTGGATCTCAAAAGGGCATGACTACATTTTTTTAAATAGAAAAATGATTAATCATACTTCATAGTGCGTAATAATTTTGTATATCCATTGACATATAGATGAAGGATGTTTTCATCTGCCATTTTTACTCGTGCTATTTTCATCTCTGTCATTTCTATTTGGTACTATGCAAAATGATAGCAAGGTCGTGCTAGTTCTCTTTCATTACCTTTGTTTTATTTTCCAACGTCTTTCTCTATTAATCATGCATGTATTCTATGAGGCGCCGAATGTACCATTATTATATAGAACAATTATTTGTTATATAATCATTATTTATTAAATAATAACTATTATTTATATATAATTTACATTTTATTTGTAAATAACTACTATTATATAAAATATCATTTCTAATTATTTATATATAATTCCAAGTAATACTTCATTATTTGTAAATAATAATAGTTCGACATTCCATTATTTATAAATAATGATTATTTGTTTTTCATTATTTATAAATAATGATTATTTGTTTTTCATTATTTATAAATAATGATTATTTGTTTTTCATTATTTATAAATAATGATTATTTGTTTTTCATTATTTATAAATAATGATTATTTGTTTTTCATTATTTATAAATAATGATTATTTGTTTTTCATTATTTACAAATAATGATTATTTGTTTTTCATTATTTATAAATAATGATTATTTGTTTTTCATTATTTATAAATAATTTGTTGAGTTTTCCATTATTTATAAATAATGATTATTTGTTAAATAATGAAAACGTCTACTTCATTATTTATAAATAATTTTTTCGAGTGCACCATTATTCTCATTATTTATAAATAATCATTATTTAATGTTCGAGTTTTCCATTATTTATAAATAAAGATTATTTGTTAAATAATGAAATATCTACTTCATTATTTATAAATAATAATTTTGTTTCAATATCCCATTATTTATAAATAATCATTATTTATAAACAATTTTTACAGTTTGCCATTATATACAAATAATCATTATTTATATACAAATAACCATTATTTATTAAATAATGCCATTATTTATTAAATAATGCCATTATTTATTAAATAATGCCATTATATATTAAATAATGGAAAACTCGCTATAACATGCAAATGTGGGACCGCCCATGATATGAATATTCATGATGCGATTTCCTTTTTCGTGATTTTTCTTCACAAATTTTTGTCAATTTCCTCTTCATAATGACATTTCTTGAAGCAATTTTCTAGGGATATGGTCTGATTGTAATATTCTTCATTTTCTATATTACTTCGTCTTCGTAGAAATATCAAAAAGTGTAATTTTATACGATTTTTCCTACAGTTCACAATCCCCATAGGCGCGCGTGTACGGTAGGGACAACCGGTGAATCGACGGAGTGCTCTTCATCGAAATACTACGTTGGTTGGTCCCCGGAAGTGGCGGGCGGAATTTAGCCCGAATCCTCGATGGAAGTCGATCAAGTGCATATGAGCTGAGAGAGTGAAATATCAGTGTACTGGTGTACTTGTACAGGCCCTTCTACTTTTTATAAATATTTCTTGTTGCTTTTTTTGTTAAGTTAATTTTTCCTGGTGTAGAAATAAGTTTCAGTTCTAATAATGCACTTCAAATACATTTTGGAGTGTCTGTTTGAGGCGTTTGGGGCGATTTCACCCTGGCCCCAAAATGCTCGCAACGACAATACAGGGGCATGATGACCCCTAATTTTTAAAAAACTTATTTTTCTATTGAAAATTATCACAAAATTCACCAAAAGTGTGCACGAAAGCCTTCGTATTTCACTTTTAAAACTCCAAAAAGTGCCCAAATGACAAGCTTGGTCGCTTCGCTGTGTCGCTTTCAACTTGAGAACGTTTACGCGTCTGCTTCCCCCCCCCCCCCCCTCCTCCGAAAGAAATTCTGTATACGGCCATGCTCTAAAGAGCCCGGCACATTGATTTATGTATACTTTCATTTTCATTATCAACATGGCCTTACGCAGAATTTTTTCCAGGGGGGCCGGGGCCGGAGCATGACGCGCGTAAACTTTCTCAAAAAAATCTTGAAAGCGAGACAGCCACGGGACCAAGCCCAAATGACAAGCTTTGTCGCTTCGCTGTCTCGCTTTCAACTTGAGAACGTTTACACGCGTCTGCCCCCACCCCCCGAAAGAAATTCTGTGAACAGCCATGCTCAAAAGAGCATATGGCACATTGATTTATATGTACTTTTCATTTTCATTATTTTTATCACATTATCATCATGGCCTTACACAGAATTTTTACTGGGGGGGGGGGCAGCTAGGACGCGCGTAAAGTTTCTCAAAAAAATCTTGAAAGCGAGACAGCGACGCGACCAAGCTCAAATGACAAGCTTGGTCGCTTCGCTTTCTCAAGATTTTTATGAGAAAGTTTACGCGCGTCCTGCTCCCCCCACCCCCCCCCCCCCCCGGAAAAAATTCTGCGTAAGGCCATGATGATAATGAGATAAAAATAATGAAAATGAAGTATACATAAATCAATGTGCCAGGCTCTTTAGAGCATGGCCGTATACAGAATTTCTTTCGGAGGAGGGGGGGGGGGGAAGCAGACGCGTAAACGTTCTCAAGTTGAAAGCGACACAGCGAAGCGACCAAGCTTGTCATTTGGGCACTTTTTGGAGTTTTAAAAGTGAAATACGAAGGCTTTCGTGCACACTTTTGGTGAATTTTGTGATAATTTTCAATAGAAAAATAAGTTTTTTAAAAATTAGGGGTCATCATGCCCCCGTATTGTCGTTGCGAGCATTTTGGGGCCAGGGTGAAATCGCCCCAAACGCCTCAAACAGACACTCCAAAATGTATTTGAAGTGCATTATTAGAACTGAAACTTATTTCTACACCAGGAAAAATTAACTTAACAAAAAAAGCAACAAGAAATATTTATAAAAAGTAGAAGGGCCTGTACAAGTACACCAGTACACTGATATTTCACTCTCTCAGCTCATATGCACTTGATCGACTTCCATCGAGGATTCGGGCTAAATTCCGCCCGCCACTTCCGGGGACCAACCAACGTAGTATTTCGATGAAGAGCACTCCGTCGATTCACCGGTTGTCCCTACCGTACACGCGCGCCTATGGGGATTGTGAACTGTAGGAAAAATCGTATAAAATTACACTTTTTGATATTTCTACGAAGACGAAGTTATATAGAAAATGAAGAATATTACAATCAGACCATATCCCTAGAAAATTGCTTCAAGAAATATCATTATGAAGAGGAAATGGACAAAAATTTGTGAAGAAAAATCACGAAAAAGGAAATCGCATCATGAATATTCATATCATGGGCGGTCCCACATTTGCATGTTATAGCGAGTTTTCCATTATTTAATATATAATGGCATTATTTAATAAATAATGGCATTATTTAATAAATAATGGCATTATTTAATAAATAATGGTTATTTGTATATAAATAATGATTATTTGTATATAATGGCAAACTGTAAAAATTGTTTATAAATAATGATTATTTATAAATAATGGGATATTGAAACAAAATTATTATTTATAAATAATGAAGTAGATATTTCATTATTTAACAAATAATCTTTATTTATAAATAATGGAAAACTCGAACATTAAATAATGATTATTTATAAATAATGAGAATAATGGTGCACTCGAAAAAATTATTTATAAATAATGAAGTAGACGTTTTCATTATTTAACAAATAATCATTATTTATAAATAATGGAAAACTCAACAAATTATTTATAAATAATGAAAAACAAATAATCATTATTTATAAATAATGAAAAACAAATAATCATTATTTGTAAATAATGAAAAACAAATAATCATTATTTATAAATAATGAAAAACAAATAATCATTATTTATAAATAATGAAAAACAAATAATCATTATTTATAAATAATGAAAAACAAATAATCATTATTTATAAATAATGAAAAACAAATAATCATTATTTATAAATAATGAAAAACAAATAATCATTATTTATAAATAATGGAATGTCGAACTATTATTATTTACAAATAATGAAGTATTACTTGGAATTATATATAAATAATTAGAAATGATATTTTATATAATAGTAGTTATTTACAAATAAAATGTAAATTATATATAAATAATAGTTATTATTTAATAAATAATGATTATATAACAAATAATTGTTCTATATAATATTGGTACATTCGGCGCCTCATAGTATTCTGTGATTGATTTGCTATTATTTAATTCTCTTATCTTCCCTTTTCTGCCTTTCTGGAATATCTTTTCAAAAACTTTCTCTTATCATTCTCTCCCTACTTCATAACGTCTTTGGAAATATCACTGTGATAGATGCGCTCGATAAGTTCGAAAATAATATATTTTACATCGTGTGGTCGACATCGCTGCTTTACATGATATGGATCTGGGGATGTCATATAATTGAATTATAAGCTTTATTTATAAATAGGCCTAATTTGACTAAGTTTAGGATCTGTAACGTTCGAGATGATAGCGTCTAACATTATCGCCGTTGAATAGAAAAGTCCACAATTATTTAATGTTCGTAAGAAACATTTATATGATTCAAATTCCATGAATTTGATATTGAAAGAATTCGTTGAAACAAGTTTGAATGTATAGCAAAAAAAGACTTGGCTTTAATGTACAGTGATCTTGAAAACCATTGACATTATACTTTTGTCTAATAATAGATGATACGTCTACCATTGGTAATATCAAAAATTTTAACCGATGTCATTTAGTGCCGTTTTTCATTTTTGGACATCTGAAAAGTTTATGATTCTAGAAGATCCAAAATGGTTACCTTCCAATTTTATCCGAGGAATATCATTTTTGAACACGTCCAAGATGGGTAAAAGGATGGTTTAAGAAGAAAAGGAATTGAAAAACCATTCTTATTTCTAATTTAAAATGGTGAGGTGATGTTTGAAGGTTTGCATGGTAGTATACACAATGGCGGAAGTGATTTACAGTACCCCATGTCATAGAAAGACTGGGTAGAGGTAGATGTGAAATGGAGAGTCGAGAGATTGGAGGTAAGAAAGCTGACTATCTTTTCATAATGAGTGCAGATATTAAAACTACAAGACACAACATTTAAAAGGTAAAACCAAAACGCAATTTAAGATGGCTCCATTTGACTTTATTTTTAGTACGGAATTTCATAGATCAGTTATATCGAGATAAACAGATAAAATAAGGAGTACTATGAAAGAAACCTTTATTCCCCACAAGTTGATACCGTATTTATGAGATTTGAGATGATGATTCTGGAGCAATAACGATAATTTGGAGTGTTTAAACAAAACTGTAAGCTGTAAAAAGCAATTCGTAATGTATAATGAAAAAATTAGGTGATTTATAAGCACCTTAGAATAATTAACGAATATACACTTAAAGGTATTGTTTTACTTTGTGAGCAGCCGATTTAAAAAATTCTCAAACCAAGATAAAACATGTGTACAAGTGCATGTATTAGAACTAATAAACCCTGAAAACAACCATTATTGAGAATGAAAAGCTAAAATTACAAGGCAAACCCCGATTTTGTAAATAGGCGTATTATAGACGCCTAAATAGTACACATAAGTGTATGGGATGAAATTAAGATGGTGTTTTCGGTCACTTTATATTTCAATTTTTGAAGCACTAAATAATTATTTTTGAATGCAATTTTTTCTGGGCTTCATTTTTGTAACATATCACAGACACAGGTGACAAGTGTGACCTTCTAGCTCAGATTTTAAAAAAGTCAAACCAATATTAACCAATCACTTTAATACTGTTTAACGTTTCAGCAAAAAAAATCAGAAAGCACTAAAACTTTGTGTTTTCAAAATATAAAGCCCCAAATGTGGTAGTCTGCAGGCACAGACCCTGATTGAAACTTTGATCAACAAGTGTGTCTCCAATCAAAGACTAGCACATACACAACTGTTATAATTCAGGCGAGAGCTAGAGGGCCTTCAGTACACAAGGCATGAGTAGGCTGCAATTCAGACCCTTAACTCGACTAAAGGGTTTGCACAGCAGACTACAAATGTGGGACCATGATGTACACAGTATAACATTTCGGTCGGAATCTTCTGAACACAAGTGGTGTATAATCAAAACTGGCCTCAGTTTATTTATTCTCTTAGGCCTCTATTCTGAAGTCAGGTTTAACTTTAATAGACCATGGTCTAACTCTGTGCTATAGTTATGGGGAGCCATAAGTGTCAAAATTTTATTAAGTTGTATGTTTCTTATATTTACTGTGCTCTATCCTGATTCTTCAATGGTGTAGACATTCATCTATGTATACTTCTTAGACCATTATGAATGATTTGAGAGCCAAATGAGCTGAAATATGATATCTTTTACTGTTAGTGATTTATGTAACAATTGGCTATCCATACTTAAACCACAACTTTAAACCTGAGTTTAAGTTAAACCCGACTTCAGAATACGGGCCTTAGACTCTGAGGCCCGTATTCTGAAGTCAGGTTTAAGTTAAACTCAGGTTTAAAGTTGTGGTTTAAGTATGGACAGCCAAAGTATCATTTTTTTATTAAGTTGTACGTTTCTTATGTTTGCTGTGCTCTTTCCTGATTCATCGATGGTGAAGACAATAATCTATAAATACTTCCTAGATAATTATGAATGATTTGAGAGCCAAATGAGCTGAAATATTATATCCCTACTGTTAGTGATTTATGTAACAATTGGCTGTCCATACTTAAACCACAACTTTAAACCTGAGTTTAAGTTAAACCCGACTTCAGAATACGGGCCTGAGGCACCAAAATAGTTAATATGTAAGACTGTGCTAGTTTTCATGGTGGACTAACACACATGTACGACTAGTATCTCAACGTCTTACATTCTCCGTTTTCATTTAATCAGAATGAATTAACGTGTTGTTTTTCCTGAACAGGAGCTGATGAAAGAGTCCGTCTATGCCAACGTCAATATTTGAGGCAACCCTTTGTAACTCTCCCCTTCCTACCATTGACATACAGAGTGGGTCAGAAAAAATGTCCCATCAGTTTGAAATTGTTTTGCCTGAAATATTGCCTGGATATGAAATCACTGGTTATTATTAATATGTCCTGATAGAGTTATCCTCCCTGCATATTTTTCATCCTGACCTTTGCATGCATGACTGACTACGAGATAATCTCCTAAAGGTCGTAAAATCTCAATTGCGTCAAGTTGTTATGGGTGAAGAATCAAACAAAGTATGAAAAAGTCATTTCACCCACAAACTCACACTCACTCACTCATAACTCCTCCCATTTCTCGCACACACACATAATAATGATAAATAAAACATTTGTAGGGCGCTTAATATAGACGTTTCTAAGCGCTCAGTTTTCTGCCTTTCAATTAAATTCCCGGGGGAAATAAAAACTGAAAACATCATGAAAACTTCGTAAACACATCATAAAGCAGAGTTACATTTACTAGTTTCCCTAATGTCTCATTGGTTCTGTCTTTCGTTGATAAATAATGGCCAACTATCTCATTGTTTAACTTCAACATTGCATGCCTGGTTTGGAAGCAGTTATGTTGAGCCCTTCACAAGTGTATGGAGATGAGGATAGATGTGTGCATGGTTGGTGATGGGTGTGGGAGAGGTGATGTGACTTGTATGTGAGAGAGGGTGTGGGTGTGTGTGAGGGTTTGGAGGAGGTTGTGTGTCTGTGTTTGGAAGAATGGGTAGGTGTCTATCTGCCTACACACGAGTTATAACTTTTTTCACACTTTGTTTGATTCTTCTCCCAGCAATATGGCGCAATTGAGATTTTACGACCTTCTAGAGACTACCTTGTAGTCAGTCATGCATGCAAAGATCCGTATGAAAATGGTACAAAATGAGCGAGGGACATATCAATAAACCAATGATTTCTTTCGACAAGGTAACTTCAATCGGATGGGCCCTTTTTGTCTGACTCACTCGGTGATTCGCGTACACAAAAGTGTTAAAGTCAAGAGAAATTCCAGTTGTGGGAACGATCTCAAAATGACTTTTTACAGAATTTAATATAATGATCACCAAAGTGTCTGTTAGTATGAATAAAAAATATGTGCCAAAGGATTCTGGAAGAAATTGTGTAATTGATGAGAAATAAGCAAAATAAGCGCGGATTCGGTCACTTCCGTCGGGTCTTTATTCCAGCAATAATAATACACTGTCCCACGTGCGCCTATCTGTGTTGGCGATCTTCAGTGTGATCGTTTTTTAGCTAGATATTATGATTTCACAAAGTTTAGTTTATGTGACTGTACCAGATCTAGATCCACCATGATATATCAATACTTAACCTTGGTTTTACAGACTTTCTCACTAAATCAGTGTTTTACTGCAACTACGTTCATTTAGCTTTACGGTTTAGGCACCAACACCAGAAAGGACAAGCTGTACACCAGTGTGTGACACTATTGCCATGTTTAAAAAGTGACTCGGCTCGGGGGTGCGCCACGCGAGCCGTGCTCAACATAGCCTCTTGTCGAGGCCCTGTCAGCTGCTTTCCGAGCGAACATGGCAAAGCACGGGAGAGAGCGAAGCAGAGCGCCGCGAGACAGGGCCTCTGGACATCTGACCCGAATTTCACCGACTTTCTTTTGTTTTTTATTGTTTTTACCAATTCACCGACCAAAAACTGGTCGGTGAAAATCATCCAATGAGAGCGCGAGCTGCTATGACGTCATATTAAATATTCATGAGCTCATCTTGAATGGCGACTCTTGGATTCTTGGCGAAGAGTGACGACGAAATATCAAAGAGCACTGAATATGCCTCTAAAACGCTGAATATTGACCGATTTAAGGATTTGCAAGTCGATGAAATTAACTCTGCACTGAAAGGACGAGATGTCTTTGTAAATCTACCCACAGGATATGGAAAAAATGTAATATTTCATCGATTCCACCGGTCGATCCGGGGCGTCGATTATCGATCTCCGCTGTGCAGTGCAGTGAGGGAAGCTGGGGTGGAGTTGCTGGGAGTTGACTCGAGTCTGACCAGCGGCTGAGCAGTATCTCCCGGGAAGTTTCGGGGCGGTGATGGGTCTGCTACGGCCAGTAGTAATAGTAGTAGTAGTAGTAGTACCACTACTTGTAGCATTTTGCTGGTTATATCCCCTTTAGTGTCCCGCAATTAAATGAATCCCCTGCAGAATAGTGGACTACTATATAGTATTCCGAACCTTAACCCAAGACGAAACAGCTCTGACATTTCATTGGTTTACTCGGTGACCGGTAATGTCATGACTCATGTATATTCATTAGGAAGACGTTCCTCATGAATATATAATTCAGTTCAGATGTCAAGAGGCCCTGGCTCGCGCCAGGCCTAATTCGCTTCGCGAATTAGGAAAGCCCTCGCTTCGCTCGGGAAGCAGCCGCCAGGGCCTCGACAAGAGGCTATGCTCAACACGGCAATGCGATCGCGTTTATACTGAAACAAAAAGGCGAAATCTACACGGCTCGCGGGTTGAAACCTACGATTTGGACGGATAAAAAAAGCCGTGTATGACACGGCTCGCGGATCCCACTGATCGCGTTTACACATAATAAAATTGCCGTGTTGAGCACGGCTCGCTTGTCGAACCCCCGAGCCGAGTCACTGTGTAAACACGGTGTATGTTTTACACTGCGGTCACACTGTGTTGATATATACAGTCATTTCACTGTGGTGAATTGGAACACATTTCCACTCTGTGGTACGCATTAAACGACAACTAACAAGGAATCACGTAGGCCTATATTCTGTCAGAGCAAATTTATGAGAAAGGATACATTCAATCATAAATGCATAAAAACCTAAAGTAGTAGCGTCCTCCCTCCTATCTCTTAAAATAGAAGTACTTGGCAACTGATAAGGGTGAGGTTAAAAAGTTTTAATCAGGAAAGGAAGGATATGACATACACAGTGACCTTTTTGCTATATGTAGTCCCACCTTGTTAAACTTGATGTATGCCCTTCAAATCTACACTTTAGTGTAGTTATTTAAAATAGGATAGTTATTTAAAATATTACTAGATGTTCTGGAGACTTGGTTTTTAGTTCTATTTGAACCAGGGAAAGTTGATGTGTTCAGCATCTATCGTATGTAAAAAGTCAAATCTATTAATTTTACGTTGGGAGAATATTTTGGTATAATGTAGATATATCATACACTGCATAACTTTATCGACTGCACGAATTACGAATTCGTATTCATCTTTCTACGCAAATGTAAAAGTTTAACAATTGATAATTAAATCAGAGAGGTATGGTTACTTTCATTAAGACGGATGCATGTATTATAATGGATGCCGGCGATCACTCCAAATATAGTCTGTTTCTCTCTCGTTTCGGAAAGGCGGAAAATTGCCAAAGTGCCTAAAAATACATAAAACTAACTTTTGCCAAGGAGGCGAGCCAATTTAATCTAAGAATAGACTGTGATGTAAGCTGCCCATTTAAAAAGGGAAATTCATCGTCAAAATTCAGGACATTTTCCTGGCAGTAAAATAATCAAGGAGAGTGCCAAAGTGAAGATAATAAGCCAATTTGTTTATTTTAAAATTGACAGTGCAATCTTTTAAAGGAAATTAAAAGATTTCAAAATGAATGCACACATCAATTTAAACCATCAAATTCAAACAAAATGAAGTATGTCGATTTGCCTTGACTTTTGAGACCTCTTTCTATTACATTTTTTATTTTCTTTTGGAAAAATCGTCATTCTGTGATATCTAGATTAGATCCGTTAAACCGTGAATGAGTTGGTTAACTTTTCTCATTCTTCCTTTGACGTGCCACTTGCAGCCACGAGCAATCTTCGCTTCAACTTCACCATAACCCCTTAACCACCTTAAACGTTTGACGTATTTCGTATAATTTGACAGGTTGGGCCGAAAATTCACTAAATTTCAACTGCAAATGAGTAACTGGAGTTGTTTGGCTTGGTTTGAGGGGCATGGGGTTATCTTCAGTAACGGAGAAGGGGCAGGAAGTTCCGGAGACTCGTCGGGGAAGGATGAGGTTTATTTAGGGTATATCACGTGGGGGAAGTAAGAGGTCATAAAAGATGACAATTTTGTGACCCTCTAATCATTCGAATTGCATTACTGTACCCCCTTTGCTTTGACCTAATTGTTAGAATAGTTATTAAGAATACCCATTCCACCCAATATGAATAATTTCAAAATATTTTTGAGGACTAGTGCAATACATGAAAATTTCAATAATTCAGGCCTGCAATAATTACACTGAAATTAATAACAACTGAAATAACCTAGATAAACGTCTTTTTTTTAATCTGTGAAAAAAATCGAGTCAGGTATTATTCATTTGTCACAGTTAAAAGTTCTTAAACGGAAATATTTTTTACTTTACTTGATTAACAATTGGCTTCTTTATCTGTTTAAAAGTGTAGGCTATTCACAAAAAATGACATGTTCCAAATGTTTCACTCGATGAAGAGTGACTTTCATTTGTTTGTAAAGTCAATTTCACTCTTTTGAAAGTAAAATTTGTATGAAACTTTTGTGTGTGTAATATACATTCATTATTAAAAATATACGGGGAAAAAATCGTGTCACCCATTTGCCGCAGTTGACACTTTTTACAACGGAAATTATTTTACTTACTTTAGTGATAATTTGCCTTTCATCTCTTCAAAAGTGTAATTTGATATTTGATTGAAAATATTAATTTAATTTCATTTCAAACTATTTCTCCCTTTCATCATTCTTAGATGCCAATGCATATACATAACGTATTTGTTGAGGTCCAATTCACAAGCTCTGCTTTACTTTACACCCCGGATATGAATTCCTCGTAAAAATACTTATACTAATTCATTTCAGAGTGAGCTTAATGTTTTTTGTTTTTAGTTTTGAATTTTTGGAATTGGCAGTCGAACAAAAATTATAATAATGCAATGTCTACATTCCTCTGCATGCGTTGAATTGGTAAGTCATTAGCACTTTCAACGCCCTTGCGTCACTGTTAAAGATAGATTTCGATGAAAACCGACGAAAGATTCCTAATGATCTCTCAGGTCCCAATGCGAATCTATTGTCTTTCAATCTGAACCTACTCACGAGTATTACTCATCGGCGTGATGCACAGTATGGTGTCTCTACTGTGCCAAACCGCGAGTAAATGATTGATCTTGACCATGCTCATAAATAGGGCAAAAATATCAAACCCAAAGACAGGTATTCCAAAGACTATAAAATACATGTCATACTTCTAGATAAATGAGACTAGATTTATTTTTGTTTCCTAATATAAAAATTGTTTTTTAAAACAAAGATTTGTGTTGAATTATTTTTTAAATTCCTTTTATAAATTGTCCCAGAATTAACATTGCTGAAAAAAACATGTAATGATGAATACACCGAGTCAGATCAAAATAATGAAGTTTACTCGAGACTTGATTTATCCTTCATTCTTGAAAAAAATATACAATTTACAGCAGAGGAGAACTTAGAACTGTTGATATTCAACCCCCTAGACGTTTCGGCATGGGACATTTACGGCCTTTGCCAGCATCATTAGCTTTAATTTATCAATTCTATTATTGATTGACAATGTGATATATGACATTTAAGGCAATGATCCAACAATAAAAAAAAGAATGCATTTTTCATGCAATGCATTACTTTTTTTTTTATTTGTTAAAAAAGAAATAAGGAACATAGAAGAAACATTTGAATCACAATATATTTCATTTCAAATCAATTTAGAATAGTAAAACAGTAAACAACATTAGTAACTTAACCCCTTAATTTGGCTGTTTCCATCTGACGAATAGAAAATACATACTGGTTTTTTAGTGATTATAGTTTTAAGTCCCTCTTTTTTTAGCATGACTTATTTCTTTATATTCTCTTCTCACAATTCCCTTTTCGCCATTTTTACCTTGTCATTTTCCCCTGCTTCGTGAGTCATGTAATAATCTGTTGAACTTGTATTAAAAACATTGCCAAGATCTAGGGTTCGATATGTTACCTTGTTATCGAGGGGGGAACCTAGAGAGTCAAGGCGGGGCAGATATGACCTCCATTCGTCAAGTATTGCTCAGCAGCAAAAAAAGGGAGACCTGTCTTGGGAAAGTTTCGTTCCATTCATTATCAAGACTCCATACACTCTAATATCCCTTTTAAACTGGCCTCTTCTTTTTTCCCCGGCGAACTTCTCCGGCACGAATTCCTCACTTCCCCGGCGAAGAAAAAATGTACCCTTTCGCACTGACATCACTTCCCGGCGAAAGTCGACGGGTGATTTGCTCGGACGGAATTAAATGCAGACCCGTGTCAATGAAAGCGCGCGCTTTTTTAATTTGAATTTTAATCGTACTCTTTCCTTATTAATTGCAGATACCTAATTGATTTTATCAGTGAAGGTTTAGAGATGACGGCTGGTAAACACTTCTCAGCTGATCAGCTCACTCGGCATGTGCATGCAGAATTAGAACGAACGAAAAGAAAATTGCAAACATTGCTTCTTACCGATTATAAAAAGGTGTAAAAATCTAAATTACTACATCTTTTAGAAATGTTAGAAGCAAAAAAAAAAAAAAGTATTTTGATATTTTAAACGCATTTTCAGCATGTGAAAGAACGCTTTTATAATACATATCGTTAGTGAGGGAGATTTATTTGATGACAGAATTCATCCTATTTACTGAAGATTAAAACAAGAATAAGACAATGATTTAGTTCAAATTTTTTTTTTTTAAATAAGGTGCATTATTATTTTATTGTTGCTATATTTTTATTCTTCTATTATTTGAATCTAGTGTTGTCATAATCTTTGAGTTTATCTCTAGTTTGCTAGTAATCCCCGAGTAAATTGTGTCGGTTCGTGGTTTAGTTAGCATGCCTACCAAATTATGCGCGTACTTCAACTTTATGCGCGTATCTGGACCTACCTAAAAGCAATACTGCAAAGTGTTGCTGCCCTCTACATTCGTTGGGCATTTGTATTTATTACGTGTGATGAAAATGTTGCCCATTATAAAGTAATTGCTGCTTATTTTTTAACCTTACTGGACAGTACGCTTCCCGCATTTGGTAAAAATACTGCTCCCAAGTGGTTGGACACATACTTACCCTCGTGTTGGTTAAAATTTGACCCAATACTTTTTTTTACAATGTACATATATTTTCGGGAAATAACGATAAATATCCTCACTTTGCAAGAAACGAATTCGGAAAATCGTCTTTCGAGAGGGTCATTCCAAAAATTTCATTAAATTTAGCGAATATGCTAAAACAAACCAGAACGTTTCTCTAAAGATCTTTTTCCAAAGCTCAGAAAAGTTGTATCTTTTTGTCTTCTAATCTGACCAAACGACCCGGCCCCATATCACAAACGTATTGGCCTCATTGACGGAAATATTGGCGTCACTTCCCAATCTTCGTTCAAGTAATGAGTCCCTGTACACTGCTTATCAGGTACCAGCATATGGCGACTTTGACCAAACATCAAGCGCTGAATCTCCTAAAGCAAGCTTATAATTTAATTTCGAAGGTCTGTTGTATGAGGATGGAAGACGCTAATGAGAATTATCAATTTGACAAGTATCGTGAAGTTTTCGAAGAAGACAACAAAGGCATACACGCACCCACGCACACACATACACCCTCACCCAAATAAGATCAAACAAATACACGCACATACCATTCCACTTTACCTGAAGAGGGGTAGGTTGTCCTCCCTCTGACAAAAATTTAATTACCCTTTTTATTGTTGCAATATATTTCTGAGGGATAGTGCTTAGCAATAATTGGGGTTTTTTAATGAAATGTTTGGCCCTCCTGACGAGATTCTCCATGTACACCATTGCTCCATCGAGTTCACACACACCCATCTTCACACACAGACACACACACATGCACATATACCCAAGACGTGAAGGTATAGTATATATTTCAAAATGATATGGATTACCCTTTGCTCCTTTTTTGTGTTGTTATTTATATCAAATCTTATCTTAATTGGCATTTATCCATTTTCCAAAAGGCAAATATGCATATTTTAAAGTTTATGCATTGAATTCATTTTTTATTTTGGAAATAGAAATCAAATACAGTAATATTGTAGACCTCTTAGGGAACAAAATCCTTTGAAAGAGCTGGCAGAATGGATTTGATTTGTACTTGCCACATAGCAGCAGAGAAATCCAACTTTATTCTAAATTCAATGTAGGGGGTGTATTTTGAAATCACATGAACATGAGTTATCATGCAACATAGTCTCCAAAGAGATCTCATCAACTCCTGATTAACAATTTCCTTGTCTCTCTTTTCGAATTGTTTGTTAATTTTGGACTAGGAATATTAAGAAACATAGAGATCTTGGGAGAGAAGCAATGGAATTTCAATGAAATTATGTGTAAACTAAAAATAAATGAAGTACACAAAATCAAATGGCAAATCGAGTGGGTGTGTGTGTGTGTGTGGGCGTGTGAGTGCGTATGTGAATGAGTGTGGGTGGATAGATGCGATGGAGGGAGGGTGTGTGTGTGTGTGTGTGAGTGAGAGATAAAGAGAGAGTGGAAGAGATGGGAGGTAGAGAGATTGGAGGGTGAGATGGGGCAAACGAGTTTGAAAACCGATTCGATGGTGTATTACGATCATGGTGGGGGATAATACATGTACGTCGCGCTATAATAATCCTTCTAAAAGAGATATGAAAATATCTACAACAAGTATTCCCAGCCTAAATTATAGGAAATTAACCTTAGTTATTTTTCAGATGAACATTTAGATTAGAATGTTCAGCCGTTAGACCCACGCAAATCTAACCGGGCTGTGACGCACAAACACCCGTGCCTTCTCGGTTTTTGGCAGAGCAGTCTTGTAAACCCCCTCGGGGCAAATTTCATCTTCACGTGAAATATATTCATGGGTATCACGACGTCCATTTCAGAGTGGCTCAGGCGATAAGTCGGGCAACCTTTTGGATACCACATTTGGTCATTGGGTACGACTTCCCTTAGAAAAAAATGCAACATCATTTTGTGACAGCATTTACAATAGCCAGGAGCACAATGAGTCTGCAAAACTGCATTAGACGAATGTGCATGTGCTAAAGCGCGGATGACTTGTAAAAGGTGTTTTAAATGATGTTATTTTTTTTTCAATTTTACATGATCATTATTTTTTGTTCTCACCTCGACCAAAATGATAATAACTGCGTTTTCCTTTTGGTATAAAACCAGTTTTAACTAAGTTTGCTATGTTTGTATACATGCTTGATTGATTGGTAACAACACAAATAATTCATGACATATGCATCCACTTTGTGACTGATCCCTTCGGCAAACATTCACATTTTAAATAACTTAGAATCCATACTTCAGCTAAGTTAGCTGCAGCCTCAATTGCTGATCATTAAGCATGCCTAAGGGTAAATTGGGCCTATCCTTCCTAACTTTAGGCCTATCCCATCCTAGTATTCGGTTGATTTGAATAAAAAAAAATCAAATTAACCGTAAAATCGCCGATCAACCCAACCCCCTCGACATTTTCCGCGACCATTCCGCTGTGCGGTACTCGCGGATTTTTTTTTTACTTCGACATCTTACGTATCTATTGAGACCAAATTATAGATGTCCAAGTATAAGAATGAAAAATTACGCAACATTACGTAAATGCATGGCAGACCCCAAAATTGCCACAAAACGTGATTTTTTATATGATTATATATATATGATTATTCTTACTATAATCATCTGAATTTATTGAATTATGCATAATTTTGCTTCTAAAATTTTCTGCTATAAATTTGGTGAACTATAAAGAAAAACAAAAGGTCGAAAAACAAAGAAATACGTAAGAAGTTTAAAAAAAATTAAATACTTAACAAATTCATTTTCAAACAAGATGTTTTTTTCATTCGTAATTGTTAGCAATGCTATAAAGAATATCAATACAGAAAATAAGCATTATAGAAGCTTTGTTTTTAGTGAATTAGAGAAAAAGGTATGATTTACGCATGAATTATCATCGTTGATTCACTAATACTAAAAAATGTTATTTTGGAGAAATAACCATATAGCCTTGTAAAATACCTCCCACACTTTCATCATGCCAATTTTCACGGCAGCCGAGACCTCTTCTTCTTCTTCTTGCTTCTTGTTCTTCTTATTATTGTTAGTATTTTTTTTTGGCTACTGTTATTGCTATCATCACAATCATTATCAAACTACTATTCTTATTGATTAAAACATAACATTTAACTTTGCAGGATGTATCAAACATCTTGTCAGAATCCCAAATTACTGATACGTAATACTGATTAGGTGGGAAGGAGTCTGTCATAAATTCTGCCACGTTTCATAGGAGGGACTAAACAGTCAGCTATCGAATATGATAACGATAATTTCGTTCGTAAACCTGAGAATCGATATCCTTCAAGTCTAAACGATCACAGATATGGATGGAACGATCTATCGTAACATAGTTAGTGTGTGGAAGCAAGTATCATGCTGTGTAGTAAGAATATGAGTGTGTATGTAAGAATTTAAGCAAGGAAGTAAATAAATGAGTAAACAATCAGTTAAATTGGTAGGAATGTTATTAATCAATGAAGTAGATGAAGTATGTACATTTAAGTAGGCCTAATTACATATAAGCCTAAGGAAGGGTGTGAGCCCGAGTTTGGGTTTAACTGACATATCAAACAAATTAGAAGATTGGTTGATATATTCAAAAGTTATTAGTGATCGTGTATTTGATTTGGAGAGGAAAGTTAAAAATCATCGTGACATCATCATGACGTCATTAGTGTTATCATCCTCATCCCGACATGCTGGCTCAGTGGTAGAGTGTCTGTTTCATGAACGGGAGGTCGTGAGTTTGAGTCCTTGGCCGAGTCGTTTTAAAGACTTTAAAAATAGGATCTTCTGTCTTTCTTTTGGGGTAAATATGTATTATTATTATTATAATGATTATCATTATTATTATCATTATCATTATTATTCTTATTATCATTATTATTATTATTGTATATATTATTATTATTATTACCATTCACTACTATATGGGTGTTATTATTGGAATGCGCATAAGAATAATTGGCATCATTATTTTCACCATCTCCACCACAACGTTCATCATCATCATCATCATCATCCTCACCATCATCACCATCATCCTCATCATCACCATCACCACCATCATCATCATCATGATCACCACCACCATCATCATCATCATCATCACCACCATCATCATCATCATCAAAATCATCAAAACCAATGGGATGTACTTGTATTTGATAATCCTTTTCATATGAATCATTCTTACTCATTACCATGAACACCATCACCACCATCATCATTATCATTGTTATCATCATAATAAGCATCACAGTCTACCCCAAGACATTTTGATAGGGGGAGGGTAAGGCAATATAAGAATTTTCCCCTTCCCCTTCATTGATGATCATAGTTGTTAATCCCAGGGCTGCGACTATCTTGACCATCAATTGTTGATCATCTTCAACATCATCATCATCATCATTACCATTGTGATTTAATAATGTACGTCACTCACTCAATTAGACAAACAATTCATCAATCAACCAGACAATCAATCATTTTATCATTCAACCAATCAACAAAACATATAACCGAACGATCATTCAATTAATCAATCAATCAATCAATCAATCAATTATTCACCCACTCATTCACTCGCTCACTTAATCAATCAATCAATTAATCAATCAATCAACCAACCAAACATTAAAACAATACATCAATCATTCACTCACTCACACAATCAGTCACCCACTCCCTTTTTCTCTCATTCATTCACTCACTCACTCAATCAATCAATCAGCCAAACATGAAAACAATGCATCAAGCATTCACTCACTCACTCTCTTCTTCTCTCATTCACTCAATCATCCACTCACTCACTCAATCAATCAATCAATCAATCAAACAATCAATCAATCATTCAATCAATCAATCAACCAACCAACCAAACAAACATGAAAACAATACTTCAAGCATTCACTCACTCACATAATCAGTCACCCACTCTCTTCCTCTCTCACCCCTCATCCACCCACCCACTCACTCAATCAATCAATCAAGCAATCACTTTATTAATCAATCAATAACTCAAACAGTTGATCAACCAATTGAATGCATATTATCAAATATATAAACAATACGTTACTACCAACTCAGTCCTCAATAGGCAACAAATTGGAAAACTCATTCAATTATGTACAATGAAATAAATTCGTTTAATGTAATTTTACACTTGCTGCAAAATATTATATTGTACATCTTTTTAGTTCAAATGTAACATAGATACATCAACATCACAAAACTACACTCTGTCATTGCGTCAATTTAACTGGCTATAGTTGAAATGAAAACTAAAATAAGAAATGAAATCATTGTAAAAGTATTGCTTGTTTAAAAACTGAACAAATATTTCTTTTCTTACTGAGAATTGCACAAACTATCATCTGCAATTGAATTAAATATCAGTGGATAGCAAATTCTGAGAATAATGATCTGAGAATTGCTGGCAAGGCTAGGTAGGTGAAAATTCCTTTGTTAATAAGTTCTCACAGTTTTATTTCCTCCCTGTTTTTCTGAATGTCCTTGGGTCAAAGTTAACACGTCCGCCATTTTGAATTCTTAGGTGACGAGAATCAGGGCACATTATTAAAAAAAAAGATAAAGAGTTTGTCAGAGTCTTATGCGCCTCCAACGTTGTCCCTCATGAGTAGACCGCTTTCGAGCTGAATGTATCCGTTGCGAACCTGAGCTGGTGTTTCTACAAGCATACCCATTCCAGGATTCGAAGGTACTGCACCGGTAAGTGGTGGACTGACTGGCATAGAACACATGGAATACATAGGCTCGTCGCATCGTCGGACAAACCACGCACCCATTCCGTTCATGGCTGCACAGTATGAGTGCTGTTGATCCAGGAGTTGATTGTTAGGTTCCCCTCGTGCCCAGTTAACGAACGGTAGAGGCTGTTGTGTTGTGCTCCAACCGGAAGGCCACTTCCACCCTTCATACCTCTCAAGAAGCTGGTTCCATTTATTGTGAAGACCTGTCCAGAACGGGATGTCAATGCGCATATTTGTGGTTGAAAGGCTCTTAAGGTGGTTGATGACTGCGTTTGATGTTTGGATATCGGGAATTGTCATTACACCAGCGAGAATAGGGGTTCCACAAGGGGCATTCTGCTCACACATCAACTCGGCATCATTCCATTTCAGCGCTCTCGGCATCATCTTAAAACATTGCTGTCCAATGAGGAACCAGCCTCCTTTACATTGTGAGCCAATAGCTTGTCCTTGCCCTGGGCCCATACCTGGCCCCATTCCTGGGCCCATTCCTGGTCCCATTCCTGGACCCTGTCCTGGCTGTCCTGGCCTCATTCCTGGCCCTTGTCCTGGCTGCCCTGGCCTCATTCCTGGCCCTTGTCCTGGCTGTCCTGGCCTCATTCCTGGCCCTTGTCCTGGCTGTCCTGGCCTCATTCCTGGCCCTTGTCCTGGCTGTCCTGGCCTCATTCCTGGCCCTTGTCCTGGCTGTCCTGGTCTCATTCCCGGTCCCTGTCCTGGCTGTCCTGGCCTCATTCCTGGACCTTGACCTGGTTGATTTGGTTGATTTGGTCTCATTCCTGGCCCCTGCCCTGGTTGGTTTGGCTGATTAGGTCTCATTCCTGGTCCCTGTCCTGGTTGATTTGGTCTCATTCCTGGGCCCTGCCCAGGCTGCCTTGCTCCGGGGCCTTGTTGCTGCTGGGCGATACATATCGCCGGCAGGACAAGTAATAATGCCAACAACTTCATGGCTAAAAGGTGCGCTGTCGTCTTCCTCTCAGGCAAATATCAGAATATATTGCCCTGCCCAATGTTCAAACCAAGTGAGAGTGAAATTACAGAATGTCCTACTGTAGTGAGCAACCCAGCGTCGAATGCATATTGGCTTGCGTTGAAGGGGTCGGGGGGATGTTTGCACACGGTCCGCAAGCATAGCAGGCCGCGCCCCTTTTTCAAATGGGGGTGGAGCCCATGTGAATGAAGGAAATGCGCAAAGCATGGGTAATTTGGAACTGAAGTACGCACAAGGAAATCCCGAAAGGGGGGCAAGTTAGCTTCAAGAGTTAATACGGCGTCAAGTATGTACATCCACATGATAACTATTTTCATCAAGACCTGTTTTATGTTAATCCCTCATTTGCTATTCACCCCCCCCCCCTTCATCTTAAAAACAATATCCAAGGTATATTTGTAACATTTCATAAAAAACTAAGATTCTCATATAGTACAAGATGGTATGACAATGTATTTTCAGCCCCTTCACAATCAAGGGTCATATTTAGGACATCATTGTTTAACCTCTTCTCAACAATAATCATTTCGACACCATTCCTTGATATAGTGAAATTTATCCCATTGTTCATGCCGTAAAAAAAAAATACTCGTGAATGAAACTCAATGTTTAATCATTTGTTGCTCGATATTATTGGTATGTACAACAAATTCGTCAAATTATATTAAAGGGAGATAGGGAGGGGGTGATTTTCAAAGGTTTTGATGTTACTCCCTGATTGGAAATATTTGCCAAACCTGTTAATGTAAAAACAAATACTGTTACATTCTCGTCTTTACGAAAATTGTTAACGGCCAAAAACAAAACTAAGCAAAATTTTTTTTTTCTCAGTGTCTAAAACCCCACCTTTAATGATCTATTCTCAAATGTTGCGACAAAAACTAAAACGTGTGGAAAGTGCAATGTGATGGTGTATATCATCATATTTGAAATCTAGTTTTAGGCAACTTTCTCGACATGCCAAACTTTCAGTTATTAGATCTTAAAGTCATCAGTAACTACACGAGCATTGTTCTGAATCGGTCGTTGACAGAGTATCTGTTTAATATAGATATTATCATTGAAAAGTAACTCATTATAAGCTCATCTATCCTTCCACGAAGAGACCCTGCTTCATAAAATGCACTGTTATGGTGTTTAATATTCAAAGGTAACTCCCTCGAAATCCTTTAGTTTGGATGATCATTGTTACCATGGTAGTAAAAATTTGAGTAGCAACAAGATTAACTGTATAGTGTTTATGCAGAGGAGCCCGATTCGATAGGCCTAGATTACAGCATACAATAGCATTAGTACTGTTGGGATGAAAATTGAAATGAGTATTAATTGTTTTCGTACGTATGATTATGAAGAAAAGCTCAGACATTCATTCCCGAACTGTCCAATACTTCTGATATGTAAAAGTAAGAACATATGGATGGAATTTCAGACTAAATGACTCACACCCCTAAACAATAATGTACAGTATTTGAATACTGGAAATTAAACGTGTGAGATGTCAATTTAATCTTTTTATTTATAAATTTGACATAGACATGCATGCATTGGATGATACTGTACAACACATCTGCAGTTTATTTAAAGACAAAAAACACGATAATATCCTCTTGTTTGTATCATACTTACATGTTTGGGTAAGTATATTATACTTACAAATGAACAAATACATTAATAGAATGCAGATGATTATTGCAGGAGTGGATATTGCGGATCAGCTATAGTCCATTTGCCTATATGCTTATCCCTTTATTTGAAACAATCAAGGACTGAGCAATGGATCAATAGAAAGAAAAAGCAACTCTAAACTTCACATAAGATAAAAATATCTAGGCGGGCGATTTGATTATGTTTAAGTGTTACTGTAAAAAACAGTTAACCATTTGCATTTCAATTTTAAACAGGAGAAGGCCGGCAATTCTATAAATTCATGTATAGCCAAGAATGCATATTGATATTTCTTAAAAACTAATTATTGATAAGAGGGATATTCCAATTACAGGATTTACGAAAAACACTTAGCCTACCTCACATTTATCAATTCTGTTTGCCGCAAGATTCTAACAAAAGAGGCGAACACTCGTTATCAATTTCTACAATTATTGTTCTCTAGAATTCTAGATTAAGTAGATTTCCCAAGGAAAAGTGTACCCGATATTTAGTAAGCGGGAAAGAAAAACATGTATGACTGTAGGGTATGATAACGCAAAAAAGGTCTACATTTGACACCAGCCTGTGAGCCAAATTACCTATGGAACAAACTTTTTACCCAATATTTTACTGAATAACCATGCATGTCCTTTATTTATTTACATTTATTTCATTTATTTGATAGACTTAACTGATTTTTTGACAGTCCATTAATACAGCCATACAGGTAAGGAACTCTCTTCTTGGTAATGCAATGAAGATGAACATGTTTCATGGATAACTAATGAGTAATACGTTGTTGTTCTAAACAAGTAATTGACTTAATTTAGGGGAAGGAAGTTTTAAATCAGACAGGTAGCTATAGAATACTGCGTGACCCCATTAAAGGGAGGGAACGATGGGATCCCTTACTTTGATGAACACTTTTCATTTTTATATTTGATATTTAAGAAGAAACCTTCAAAGACCATTAATTGTTCGGGTTTGTGGTACTTGCCTAATGTTGGCCTGGTTTTCACATGTTTATATTTTGTTACTCCAAACTATTATAAAACTGAAGTACAACATTAATACGGGATTCGGTATAATATCTCAAAACGACGAATCTTAGAAGAACCATTAACGTGGTCAGTAATGTGTATGGCATTTATAGTATCATTCAAGTTTTTGTATTAAGGGTAAAACAGGCCTCAGTTGTTGCATTATCGGTTAAATTTTCGATTATTCTTATTTTCCTTTTCCGAATCGATTTAAACTAGAACGCCTTTTAAATATTTTAAACTGCATTGGATATTTTTATTACAGACATGGACCCCCATATACAGAGGCCGCAGAACGGTTTTGAAAGTGGAAGGGGATGGGATTTGATTGACCATTCAAATATTACAATCAGATGGTATTGTCTACATTTTCGTCCTATACATGGGTCAAGCGATCTTAATAGTTTACATTTATTTAAAGAAACAGACGTGAAATGAGAAGGAATGCGAATTACGACATGAAATAAAGGGGAAATGCAATGCCTTAACTTTAGCAGAGTCACAGAAGTTTCTTCGGGGGCAATAAGGGAGACTCCCTCTAATGACTAAATTGATATCCCGCGAATGTCTAATGTATTACGATCTGTATTGCATTCTCCTTACGAAAAGGTATTAACAGTTCCAGGAAAAATATCATTAACACCATTGCTCTATGATGGGGGGGGGGGGGCATGACAGGTGTATTGTTGGTGTCGTTATCGGATATATGTCAATTTGATAACGAGAATGAATTTCATATGTGTAATAACTTTCATAAAGATACAAGCGCCGAATCTTATGATTCATTATTATCACCATGATCATAACCACCACATTCATCATTCATCAAAATATTTTTTTTTGTTTATACGATAGCTTTAGTCGATTAGCTGGCCCTTTGTATTGTTTTATGATTTCTTCTCATTTGTTTGAAAATTGTAAAATCTGTATTTGTGTTGGAGGGACTCGAAGGACATGATTATACCAGTTACCTATGTGGTTACCATATGAAAAAAAGACTTATAGATGAATAAATGAATAAACATAAATAAATGAATGAATAAATTAATAGATAAATGATTGACAGAATAATTTAATAAATATATACATAAGTAAAATGAACAAATAGAAATAAGAGTTGAAATCAGACCCTGTATTATATCATATCAACCTGTCAGAGGGTTCTGAAGTGTATGGTAACAACGATGGTGTATGCGTATAGATCGGAAAGGTGTGTGTGTGTGGGTGTGGGTGTGCTTAAGAAGGGGTAGGGTGGGTGATTGTGCGTGTACCGTGAGATTTGAATGTGAACAAAAAGGATGTTGGTGTAACTGTTGATTGATTTTGTACTCTTTCTTTTCTATTTCCCTTTCTCTTGGGTCAATCTAATTTGCAGATTTCTTTTTTTTTTCTGTACCAAATGCCAAAATCAAATGTTCATGAACATATTTGTATATATGTTTGTTTATGTATGTGTTGTGTGTGTGTGTGTGTGTTGGCTGTGTCAGTGTACGCGCTTTTTTGTGGAAGCTAAATTTAAAATGGATTAGGACAATGATTCCTTTTTTTTTTTCTTCAAATAATTCAATATTAATTACATGAATTATCAGGTTACATAGAGGGTCGGGCTGAGCTCATTTTTTTAAGTATAAACATATATTGTTCTAAGGTATTTAATTCCATCATTATTTTTTCTTTTTTGGGGGGTAATTTTTTTTTTGTATTTTCTTATTAATGTAAAAATGAAGATTTGTCAATTGTTTTTGTTGTATTTATCTTGAATTTATTTGAATGAAATCCTTAATAAAAACAGGCTTTAAAAAGGGGTTATGGAATTAAAGATGTATTGCGCCACCTGCTGACAGGTATATGTCAGTCATAACAGTTTAACAGCTGCTTGATCTATATATAATAAGAAGAAAATTCCCTTGGGCTGGGTTATTGATAAGAACATATGCATCATGGGTAAGCATTTTTTCCATACTAGACATGCTAGAGGGGGTAAATCTTACAGTTGACTCAATTGGAATTAAAGGGGATAGACACCTTTGTAACAAGTGGATTGTGTGGAAACAGAAAAATTAAAGAATAAGATCAAAGAAAGTTTCAGAAAAATCGGAAGAACAACGAGAAAGTTATGAGCATTCGAGTATTGCGATCACTAATAACTTTCCCTTTGGTGGAGTATGAAATACCCTCAAATGTATCTTTTTAATATTTCTCATGGTGATACGAAAATTACTCTTCATCCATTATGCACTTTTTTAACTGCATTACATGTACATGCCCTCTTTTAGAAAGAATACATGAGCTACTGATAGATGTGATAAAAAGGGCAGTATTAAAAGTGAAATATATAGCAAAAAATTGGGACAGTTGTTCACGTCACATCACACATCTTTGTCGCATTGCCAATTGGAGGATCTATAACAATAATGATCTAAACTTCAAATACTTATACCTTTCTTATCATTTATTCAATTTTTCTCAAACTTTCGTTGATCTGTTTTTTTTTTTTTTTTTTTTGCACTTATCTATCTTGTTCTAAAGGTTTCATTTTCCTTAAACGAGCTAACGATTATACACAAAAAATCATTTCTTTTTTGACGAAAAATTGTATGCAAATTCAGAAAGGTAACCTCCATGGCAGAAGCGAATTCAATATATAAAACGCTTACTTTTATGTCTTTGTTGTGAGTAAGGACTCCAAATCTAATTTTCTGATTTCGGGAAAAATGTCATGCAAAGCTAAAGAGAGGTGCATGACAAAGCAAGTTTGAAGAGTCAACCCCAATAAGAAGTTGATTTGAACAAAAGGAGAAAATTCCAACTACAATGTAAAATTTAATCGAAATCGGATGTAAAATAAGAAAGTTATGCCATTTTAACGTTACTAAGCTTAATTTTAGAAAACAATCACATTTATGCACATCCTCGTCGGTATGCAAATGGGAGACTGATGACATCACCTACTTACTATTTCTTATGTATTCCATTATATGAAATAATTTAATTTTCTCCTCATTGTCATTTGAAAAACAGAATAACTCCTACCTAAACATGTGGAATCACCATTGTTTCAACATTTTGTAAATCAGTCAAGTTGCTTATTATTGTCATATTTTTGTTAAAAGCGCAAAGCGATTCCGCTCTTCAGGCTTAAAAGTGAGTGAAGGACATCATCGACCTCTCATCTGCATATCACTAAATTATGTATATAACTGTTTTGTGAAAAATGAGCGAAAGTTTAAAATGTCTCATTTTACATTCGATTTTGATAATATTTTCAGCGTTATGCTTGTTTGATTTTTTTCGATCAATTCTATCAGCATTCTTCTGGAGTAGACTTGACCTTTAAGAAATCTTGAAACGTCTACCCTCAGGCCTTTAATGTTTGGACATTGTGAGCTGATTAAAAGATCAATTATTTTCGTCGTTTTTGTGGTTACATTTATTTGCTACTTAAATCTAGAAACTGTGCGGCACCTGATATTTAACTCTCCAAACGGTTCTGAGGGCATGACATGTGAGTAAGAAATAAGGTGACTGTCCCAATATTTTTTTTCAAGTATTGAGGAGTAGAGGAGATAAAAAAAAAAGAAGACAAAGAAGGTAAAAAAAAGTAGTAAAGAAGAGTATGAAACTAAATGTCATAGTCACGTAACTTTCTCTGTCCTTTTCATCATATTGAGAAAGAACGACATAACTTTAAGGTTATCTTTCACCCTTCAAAAATATTTTGACATCGCTCTGATACCATGGATACAGACATGAAGTCCACAAAAGATCCCTCACGAGTTCTAGAAAATATTGTATTTTGAAATCACAATAAATTATCCTACTCTAAATGCAAAGGAGCTAATCTGGTTCCTAATCACACTCCTCTGAGAGCTAGATGAGAAACCAGTCCTAACGGAGTGATATTTCGGTCTTTCAAGAGTGAATCTGCACCTCTTTTGGAGTGAAAGTGTGAAAAAATGCACATTTTCACTTTTTAAAAAAAGGAAAAAATCACTCTTGGAAGACCGAAATATCACTCAATTCGGACTGGTCCCTTATCTTACTCCGAGTGGAATGTGATTAGCAATGATTAGGAATCAGATTAGCTCTCTTGCATTAAAAAAAAAAGAACTTTTTGTTAAAACGTATGTTGTTTAAATGATGCGGTTATTTATGCATTTTAGGGAATGGATGATCTCCGAAACATAATAAATATACAGGTTATGGGCAAAAAATAATGTTGCGATAATAAAAATCAGAATATATTCTCCCCCCCCCCCCCCAAATGATGTTTATGTTCATTTTGTCGACTATTGTATATATTATTGTTTTGTTGTTTAGATTTCTGTTGATACAGGGCCCCTTGGTCGAGCAGTTTTTATAACTGAAAAGGGCTACCCTGTTAAAATAAAACGACAAATAAATAAGCAAATCATGCCATACATGTACACCACCATATATATTTTCGGTGGATTTACTAAGAACTATAATGATGTGATGTGCCTATGACACCGTCTGACAGTTTGTTTCTTTGTATTTTGCTACTCAGATTTTTGGGAAGGAAAATGTCGACCTATTTTGTGGTTAATAATTATCATTTTTATTCATTCTAAGAATCACAAAATCCTTTCCCATACTACCTACAGTAAACAATTATTCTCCCTATGAACTCCACCCCCCCCCCCCCCTATTATGAAAACATGAATCTGCCGCACATTTTTATTTACGACGGCATTGTAAGTATTACTGATTATTCCATATCCCTTTTTTTTCATTCGGAATAGTTTAATGATGATTTCTTATACACATTATTGAAAATGTAATTTATTCACTATCTACAGTATATAGATTTATGAAAGTCGAGACCACAATTGAGAAAAAAAAATAGGTCGTTGTGTAAGTCCTGAATAATTTGCTATTTTTGGACAATTATTTTCCTGCATAATTCCCTCACCGCTGCCCCCTTCCCTCCTCTTTTCATAACTTTCATCCAATTTGGATTTAATTTAAACCAGTGTGTATGCGTCATTTCCTCTTGCACGTGTTCATTTCAGCATGGTTTCATTTTAATTCCATGCCCTAATATGTGTCCTAATAGCTTTAGGAGTTTCTGATTGAGGTTCCTGTTTAATTCGGTACTCACAACTGATAATAAAAACTAAATGAATAAAATTCATTTTCACGTGATTGGATAAAAGCCTACTTCTTTACGAAAATATCTAGTAAGCGTTTATCGTGGAGAAAAATATGTCCATATTCTAAGCATTCATGTGTGACGAATTCTGGTTGTAATATTTATCAATAAAAAACAAATCATCAGACGAATATAGTAGATTAAAAATAATCGTCATAACTTACTACTACTACTACTTCTCACTACTGTTACTACTACTACTACAACTACTACTAATTATATTACTACTAGTAGTACTACTACTACTACTACAACTACTACTACTACTACTATTACTACTACCACTACTATTACTACTACTATTATTACTACTACTACTACTACTACTACTACTACTACTACTACTACTACTACTACTACTACTACTACTACTACTACTACTACTACTAACACTACTACTGCTACTACTACCACTACCATTACTATTACTTCTTCTCCCCCTCCAACTACTAATAATTCTACTAGTTTCACTACTTTTACCCCTACTTCCATCACAACTCGCTCTTCCATTACCAGAATAGTTTCACTAAACCAAACGACTTCAAGTCGACGCCGTTTTCATGAAACGTCTCAAAAAGATTTCAGCGAACAAAACAGACATTTAGATAAACGCTTCTAAACGCAATTTTGGAGGATAGTAAGTATATGACTGAATTTGATATTATTTTGAGACTATACACGATACACTTAATCAAGTAAGACAGTTAGTGTTTCATTTTCCTGTTGATTTGTATAAATTATTTAGGCTAGTTGAAATATCAGAAGAAGAAAAAAGGTGACGAAGCTATATGGCCTGACGGAAGGAACGGTCGCATAGAGTGTTCTCAGTTTGGTAACAGTGATTTCACAGTGTGTTTACCCTGTGTGTAAAGTGATTCACATTGTTCAAATGCTGGTAGCCAGCACAGTGAGTGAAATACCACACTGTGAATACCTCTAACCTCTGAGTGTCCACATAGCCGACAATGTGTTCATATATATGAGAATATTTAATTCACACTGTTAAATGGTCAAATCAAATATAATATCGCAATGTGAACGGGATTTCAGATTGTGTTCACACAGTGAAACAGTATGAGACCATCCTCAATTTTCAACAACAGCTTAGGTGTTAAAATAACAATGGCTCAAATAAGATCTGGGACACTTTACGCGGTGATACCTTGACATGGGCATGACCAAATGACACTAAAATATCAGCAGGTCAACTCAGACAGTGTGAACGTTCCATAGACAACTTCACTGGCGACATGGACTTCCAAGGATGCAGGCCATCGTTGCCACGCTACAAGTTGACATTCAATCCTATAGTTTTAGATATACCCCGGGAACTATTTTTGTGGGGGTACAAGCCCGGGTGACTTCCTGCTTCTTTTAATTCAATTTCCCTCTGTCTCAGGAAAGTCAAACCCTGACTCATGCCATCTTGGAGGACTTATAAAGGATATCATGAGAGTCTTCGACGGTGAGGTTTTAAAAATAGAGTTCATAGAGGCGATGTAGGGCTTGATGTCGCAATGATTAGCTGCAGTCCCACGTAGTGAAAATAGGGTGTGTCATGAGCACGAGCTCAATGTATCCCTCATCGCGCCAAAGCAGCACTGATGAACCTTCAAGATTTATTCTACTCTGCCCTTTAAGATTTTTTCACAGGTTTTTTTTTATTTTTTTTTTACCTTATTGCGTTAACAACTTTCATAATTACAGTTTTTAGGTAACTTACTTCACTTTAAAAGATTTGAATTGTGTATGGTACCAAGCACTTGATTATGATGAGTGTTATTAATGATTATAGATACACATTGATAATAATATCAACACTAATAATGATGATGAAGATAATAAATTATAATAATAATAATAATAATAACATCAATAATAATAGCAATATACAATAATGATAGAGACGTTATAATCTGAACATGCAATTCTAACGAAATGATATCGACAAAACTTTTAAAGATAGCTTTAGAATACGTATTTCCCCAGCTACTTGGCCACCAGCAAAATATTTTCGACCTAGTTAAGGATTACATCTGCATTTTTCAAATTAGTTTAATTGTTTAAGTTTTGTCGGGTATTGGTTATATAATTATGATTCACTGATCTCTAGAGACCCGGAGAGTGTCTATGAAAAACATGAATAATTATGGAAGAGGAGTGTCGAGGCATACATCCCTACTAATCTTTAGATTATGACACTGCTATCATCTCCCACACCCTAAACAGTCCTCTAAACCTCTTATCACCTAGAAGGTCGGACAATTATTCCGAGAAAGAAAGAGAGAGAGCGAGATTCGTTTTGATTTATTCTTGAAATAACCCTACAAAAGGGATATTACATTAATTTATTATGTTGCACAATTTTTCAGCACACAACAAAAACCTCCACCCGCCACAACAACAAATGTTTAAAGATTATGACGTGTACATGAACCCGCATTAAAAGAAATTAATAGAATGCAAAAACACCTTTCTTTATTAATAAGGCAAATTCTTATACCAGTCCGTAGCAAATGTACACATTTTACACGAAATGATATGATATCTAGTTCATTTCCATTGCCGATGACCATTCTACAATTCAATTTGCTGATGCCGTGGAAACCTTATTGAAATTTCAATACATTCTGTTACCATTGTCCGATTTACTCTAATATAATCAGAAACCTATTAAAAGCTGTGTGATATGAAAGAATATTTTACTCCTTCACACACAAAGTAATAAATATTCCAGTTTGCATACCAAATGAAACACTGGCAACATGTTTTGTGCCATCCTGCATCATATGGAGGAAAAGGGGCAAATATGCACCTTTTTGTTCTTACTTTTACCTGGAAATATCCGTTTGCAACAAGTGAGAAGGTGCAAAGTTTTAGTGACATTCAGTGCCTGCCTTTCGCGTACAATAGCTGCAGACTAAGCACCTTTCCTACGGGATACAACTCTGCAACCTGGAAGTGTGGATAGTATAGTTAATTGCAATTCAATATACAAATAGCAGGAGCAGCAGCAGCCCAGGGCAAATCGTTGAACCCCAAAATATCACCCAGCCCCCCCCCCCCCCCCATCCCTGTGCTGCATCTAAAGGGAGAACAAATTGTACATTCCTTTTGACATGTTTGAATGTTTAGAGTTTTAAAATTTTCACCAAAAACGTTATTGCTTGCAATCGAAATAATATTCAATAAAAATGTACACGAATACACCCGCGCACTCACTAGCAAACACCGAACTACACCAACACCCACCCCTGTACATAGCCAAACACAAAAGAAGTATGTTGAAAACAATATGAGAAACATAATACAAAGGATATATGTTACATATCACATCGTGCAAATAACAATGAATCGACTAGACACGACACATTACTCAGGGGTAAAAACGTAATCGATTCGACTCTTCAGGCTTAAGAGATCATTGATAAAATCTGCGTCTTCCCCAAACAAATAATTGGATGTTCAAATTCAGTAGTCATGGTATGAAATAGTGGACTGTGGTTATCTTCCATGATGTTTTTTTTATTGAAATGCTATCTTTGCGGCAAGTCACGGATGTGCCATGGGTTCGGACTGGCTCAAAATAAAAACCTAAATATTAAATCTTCTCGGATGATATATTATCTGGCTATTTCCCATTTTCATGATTTTTGAGCCGTAGGATAATTTTACGATAAAAATCTGATTCCCAACGCGTGACACACACGTAGGCTTATCTCTATAAACTTTAAAAAGAAGAGTAAAAGAATTTACCCAATATTGGGGAGGAAGGGAACAGCATGTTTGCTGTGTAATTTATGAGTTTAAAGGGTAAATTTCAGCGCCACATTGCGTAAAGTTTGCCAAGTATTTAGTATCATTTTACCCAGCAAACATACATGTTCCCATTTTACCCAATATTAGATAAACTTTTTTGTATAGTCCTAACATTGTGCTTACTTTACTTTTAAAAATTATATTAAAAATATCATTCCAAGGGTACTCTAATCAGTCCTAAGAGAATAATGTTCTATAATTATATAATATCTCCAATAAATGCAGGTATATACTCGAAACGGAATAAAAAGAATGCGTAAAATCTTTTAATAACATAAAGGGATTTGCTTGAATACTTATTATTAACATTCATCTGTAATTCTTAAACGTGCAGTGATATATACATGATCTTAATAAATCCATAATTTCTGCAAACCACTTGGCAATGGGAGAATACATTGCACGTTTTAGTATTCCAGATGATCATTTATAATGAGTATTGAACATTCCTTAATGATCTGTTTGTTGTGGCCATGCAGCAGATTTATATACCTTCTGTTGAGCAAGTTATAAGATATAGTCTACTGAAACTAATACCATGGAATTTTATTGATAACAAATGAAATAAAGTTAAATGAACGCAGTGTTTTATTCCATGTATCGAGTCTTTGAAATTTTATACGTGACGAGGAAATTACTTGAAACATTACTTAATAAAGATGATCGATACAGACAATTTTGAATTTGATGAATGCAGCATTGAAGCAAAGCAATGAGAAAAGGCAAATCTTATGGATGCATATAGGCAACCGATATGCGTTTTAATGGAAAAGTACAACGTAACCAAAACTCAAGTATTTACATGTATAATGTATTAGCCTTCCAGTAAAAAGTAGACATATTTTAATGAGAATTGAAAATAAAGGGAGAAATGTTAAATACTAAGCCCCGATAAATAGACCCAAAAATTAGTTGTTGATGCAATGCCAGGAATAAATATGAAAAAATAATGTATACATACTTATTTATAGTAGACAAATAAGAACATAAAGTACCATTGCCAGACGTGATCACATGACGTGTAAATATATAAAAAGAAACGGAATTTCTGTTTACCCTTCTGCTTATGCCCCAAGTAGTTCAACCAGCCCTTTCCACATCCTTTTGTTTATTTCGAAATAACAACGGGACAATAATTGTCATAACGAATAAAGAGCTGACATATCTAACAGGAGTGTATCCTTCTTATTAAGTAAATGACCTCGGTAATTTCAATTAAGTTATATCACGCAAAAGGGTACAAAAATACGGATCAAAACACAATTAGATTGGGTGGTCCTTTTCAGGACCAACACTTGCCCAAGAAAGATACATGGTGTACAGTGAAACCTACTACACTACAATGAAAATGTTCATGTAATAGTTTACATCGTTAATAAACATGATGAATATATAGATTAAAACCAATTACCGATCTGGAGAGTGTTTTAATATTCGCAGACTAACGTTGATGGCAGCATACCCGCATTGTCAGCGGAGGCTAGCTTTCGAAATATTTTACAGTTCCCTGGCGCAAGTTAAGGGATTTTACTCTCATGTGTGTTGACGTCAAGGAAACATTTTTTGGAGTGAACCTATAGGGAGAACAATACTTTAAAGAAAGTGACATTTTCCTCGAATTTAAGTTGTTAAACTTAAAGGGCGAAATTTACTCTCTCAACAACGAGTACACTGTAAAAAATATTTGGTAAATTTTTTTATCACCACGAGGGTATTATATGTCCAACCAATTTGGGGCAGTATTTTATTCAATGCGGGAAGCATATTGTCCAGTAAGGTTAAAAAAATAAGCAACTATTACTTTAGAATGGGCACAATTTTCATCACACTGGATAAATAAAAGTGCCCAATGTTGGTTGGACACATAATTACCCACATCACTGCTCATGGAACACTTTTACCCAATATTTTTAGAGTGTAAAATTCACTCTTAATCCAGTGAATAATATTCACTCTCTCCGGTGAGTGAATTATTCCCTTGAATTTGTTTCAGAGTGTATTTCAATGGAAACCCAACGTTCATGATTTCTGTCAAGCAAAGTGAAGTGAGTCAGAATAAAAATGATAGAAATTTATGTCCACAATTTATTTGCACTTGAATAAGACATTGAGGTTTTATTATGACCAGAGATCACGGAACGTCATTATCCTGTAAATTATAAATATGAAGCGAATTTCAGTTTTTTGATTGATCAAATTATGGATTTCACTTGCCGAATTTTCAAAAGTACGAAATAGTTAGTTTATGTCGTTAAGAATGACAACTCTGTAGATATCTTTTCACTCCATTAACGAAAGTCAAGAATTCCCCTCAAAAATTGACGTGAATTTAGTATATAGTATTGTATTATGGTTTTGTCATTAATGTTGTTATCTTTACTATAATTATTTTCAATGTTATCATCATCTCATACGTTTTTTTATATTATCAATTAGACTGTGGTAATTTCGTAATATGTCTCTCCTACCCCCCCCCCCCCCGATCCATTAAAAATTCATTGCTTTGCTGACCTGATGAGATATAAATAAAGAGCAAACTTTATCTGAAGTGGATATGGATGTAGTAAAGCGCCCTCCTGTGCTAAAGGGTACGTTCATGAAAGAACAACAATTTCCCCTACGGCGAGTCGAAAAAAGCTTTTTTATTCAAACCACCTATACTATAGTATAGGTAGATGGTACAAAAAAAATAAACGGTTGTTTCCTACTCGCCATACGCCGCAGCTGAGCAAATGTGATTGAGGTATCAAGATAAATGTAAATACTAGTACATAACAGTTGCTCTAAACACTGATCTCATGAGAAAGCGTGTGAAATCAAGGCCACTTCCATTGACGTAAGAGTTCCTCTTACGCGTTTTTTTTTTTTTTTTTTTTTTTTTTTTTGGGGGGGGGGTCACGCAATGCGTGACAAAAAAAACCGCGTAAACATGGTAAAAGGAACTCTTTTTCGAGATAGGGCACGTTACGTACCTAACGTAATATGGGCCCGGTGTCAAAAACACTAAGATTATGAAAAAAGGTATATATTTCGCTAGAAAAACTACGTGTTTACGATCCAATTTGCGAGGGTATAAATAGACTAACATATTTTATGACTAATGTTATTTTACACTAACTTCCCTTTGTGTCTGCCTACTCCTTTTCTTTCATCCCCTTCACTAACCTGATTGGTCTTCTCTACTCACTAATGCCCCTTTTGTCTCCTTGTTTCTAGTGTTGCTGTAGCTTGTTTGTGGTCTATATTATGGTTGTTCCACTTTATATGTTTGTCATTTTGCCTCCGACGAAGATTCTGCTAGGATCGAAAGCTTAGGCCCCTTTTTTGACTTTATATTTTATGAAGGATATACTTTCTGTCGATTTGAGCGAGGTGTGTAGGGTGGTACTACACCCAATGAAAGTAAATCAGACTTCCGTGACATAACATTTAAGATATAATTGTACTTGTTTAGAGGGTCAATTCAGGGAATACTTGTGAAGGGTAGAGTTTCACACGCCAATACTTGTTAAGGGGTGCATTTTCAGAACATGGAATACTTATTAATATAATTTAGGGTGCTTTTCCAAACCCCATGGTCACGCATGGTATCCACTCGTCAATGGAAGTAGCCCCCCCCCCCCCGAATCAAGGCTGATATTGGCAATATATCATCGTACATCTAAATCTGGTACAGTAACATAAACTGAACTTTGTGAAATCCTAAAATCTAAGCTGATAAATGGTCACATTGAAGATTGCCAACACAGATAAGCACATGTGGGACAATGTGTAGTTATTATTGCTTGAAAACAAAAAGAATTGGTGGAATGTCATGTTGATTTCCCAGCAATCACACAATTTCTTGTAGCATCTTTAGCATGTTTATAGGCACATATTTCGTTATTCATAGTAGTAACTTTGGTGGATATTCTATTGGGTTCTGTACAAACCCATTTTGAAATCGTTACAACTGGCATTTATCGAATAAAACAAAATTACCAACAATAGACATGATAGATATTGCTGAAGGTTTGGAAGGAAAATTCACCAAACCATATAAGAGATTGATGAACTTATAATCTGTGTGTCGTCAATGGTAATCATACAGATGCTTGGTTTGTCGTGTAATCAACATTCCGTAAATTCACAATTATAGTTGGTTTACGATGACTGACTTATATTTCATAGAAACATGTATGGCAAAGTAATATCCAGTAGGCCTAACAAACAACAATTCTTAGGTGCAATCAATAATTCGCAGTCACTTTGAAAAAGCTTCCTCAACAAGTGTATGTCATGAGCAGAATTAGTTACTTGTTATTTGTGTTTAAACTTTCTTTTGATAAATTGTTCAACACTGCAGTCAATCAAAATGATAGAATAAGATATGATTTTTTTTTTATTGTTTCTGTATTTATTTAGACAAGTAAAACATACAGAGTAAAACATGGCAAAGGATTAAAAAAAATTGGTTTAAAAACCTGTACAAGTTGGTATCCCAATAAAATATAATAAAAAGCAGCATCAAGATAAAAAAAATAAAAAATAAACAATGTAAATTACTGTATACTATGATATAGATTACGCTTTTAGATTTATGTAACAACTAAAAATAATAAAAACGTGATTTGAGAGCAAAATGATAGAACAGACATAATGTTTTTGGGTTTTTTATGAGTTTTATTTGCAATTCACATTTTAACAAAAATATCTCGGAAACAGATACATGATTATTTTACATTCATATAGATAAACACCATGCTAGGTTAAAGTAATATACAACAAATCTTATTCAAAACAACAAAAAATAGATATATACCCTTTACTCTTTCATAGTAATTATATTCCTCTTTTTTCTGTGAAACTCCGAACGATTATGTTTAAAAGAAATGTAGCGTTCTGTTTTTTCTAACTGTGTTGGAGTGCATACAAACGATTTAAAAAGAGGAATTGTTTTACTATATTTACATGAAAAAATGAAATATTTGCTGTATAGTATATTATGGTATTTACCAAATAAAAATGTTCTCTTTCCAATGTTCCAAAACAAATTTCTAAATTAGATAACTTATAAGAACGGATATTTTTTTAAGTCAACCAAGTACACAAATCGTTCCAAAAGTTCGAAACAAATTGGCATTCAAAAAATAGATGCATCAATGTTTGATTTTGTTCATTACAAAAATCACATATGTCTTGAAAACAAATTCCGATTTTATATAAATAATGATTTGTCGATACTCTTCTGTGTATAAATTTAAATTGGAAATTCCTTAGTTTGTTATCTATTGACGATTTGTATGTCAGGGTAAAACGAGAATTCAAAATTTCATTATTTGATAATTGCAGTGAAAGGTCGTTTTCCCATTTGTAACGTTGATCTGTCTCTGACACGTCCAAAGTATAATTATTTATAAAATGAGAATAACGTAGTTTAGAAACTTTTTTGTGTTTAAGGAAATTACGTAATCGATCGTCGTGTGGTTCAAAAGGTGTATTATGTTTTATGTATTTGTTTCTAATAAATCTTTTCCATTAATTTGGTATGGCATATAATAATGAATTATACATCATGATGGATGTGTAACCGTAGTTTTCAACTATAACTTCAAAACATTTTAAAGTCCATCTTCTGTTAGAAAATCGTAAATAGTGTTTAAAGAAGATTCGGACCATCTTTGAATATAAAGAGGTTTTCCATTGACTAAAATATGTGAATTGAACCACAGAGGTTGCGACAGTATTTCCTTAAACTTAACAGGATTATAGTATCTGTAATATGACCATGAACTCAATACATCATTCCAAAAAGTTTCGGTACATGAATTGAATTATAATTATGTGACTTTTGCTAATATTCCAAATCGTAAATTTGCTCTCACCAATAAAACGAACAGATTCTTTAAAAAAACACTTCCATTTCCCATTGTTATCATCATCTAATAACCCTTTCATAAACCCAATTATGCGGCTAATAGCAGCATAATTTGGTCGTAAAATCGGAGGAGGACCAGAGTTATCCGCATTATTTTGATGCTGCAATTATCCGCATAATAGCGGCACCGGGATCAGATTTTGACTTTATGAACGCATTTCCAAATAATGCGGATAATTGCCATGGTGCGGTCACAAGGTCACCCTTTTCCAACACAACCGCATCGGAGGGGGCGTGTGCAGTTGTCATGACGATTATCCGCCTTTTTCAGGACGGGCGCTCGTAAAAATAGTGCGGATTATTTTCGGAGTTTGTGAACGCATTTTTTATTGAATTATCCGCATTACTCTTAGGCGGCTAATTGGAGGATGGGTTTATGAAAGGGGTATAAAAATCTTCTGACCCATGATACTGTAAGTGCTTGATTAAAACATGACAAATGTAACATTTTGAGACCAACATCTTTGTAGTCATTGTTTAAAAGAGAACGATTAATTTTATCACCTTTTTTAATTAAATTATTAAATTACATTAAATAATAGCCGTTGCATTTCGATTAAGAAGGTCGGTGGTGGGTCTGAAATAATGCTTTAAAGATATATTACTTTTGGAATGACCAATGTTTTTATTACTACTATCTTTCCATACAATGTAAGAGATCTACCATTCCAAATGTTTAACAGAGATTTGATCTCATCCAGTTTTGGTATAAAGTTTAAATTAAAAAAAGTATGTTTATCGCTCAATGGGATTTTTATGCCTAAATAAGAAAAATAATCTACGGGCCATTGAAAAGGAATGTCTTGACATGAATACATCGTACAATTCCCAAGTTGAATAACATTTCACTTTTCAACATTGACTTTCAATCCAGACATAATGTTACATGTATGTTAAAGTGAAGAACCTTTTACCAGCAATTATTTTGTGAGGATGCTGAATTCACAGAATAAACAAACAAAAAGCTCACCATCCGCTTATGGAATTCATTTTGAAATAATTTTACAAATCTTTGATTCTCACTGTAATTGGTTTACACTTTACCTCGTTAAACTATCGAGTTAAAGCAATTCTCTATAATGGGTAGAATTGTATGTGGGATGTTTGTCTGTTTGTACAGTCGTGTGTATGTGCGCGAGGGTGAGGATGAGAGTAGTGATGTGGGGGTGTCTACGCGTGTGCGGTTGAATGTATACGTGCGTTTATAAAGATGTCATTATTTTCCTATAAATAATTTTCTGCTCTTAACAATCTTGTTTTTCCTAAATTCTGATGGCAAGGTCTATGGATGACTAAAATTCATCTTTGAGCTGTATAATTTATATATATCTTAGATATATAATTTTCCACAACTCATCGACACTCTGTTCACCCATGCACCTACATGTATATCACCCAATTATAAATATGTATGATACTTTTCTTTTATTTTGATGGAGTAATACTTTATATAAATGATTTAGACTGCCAATCCTTTCTTTTGCATTATTTAGGTTCACCGAGGTTAACTAATTAATCTCTTTAATAACTGTTCTCACCCTGTTCCAATGTATAACATAATGGTAATGACTTTCATACATGGTCGCTGGTACGCATGCATGCAGAAGCCAGAAGGTCCTATTTTTAAACAAGTCTTTGGTATGAACAGACCGGGAATCGAACCCACGACCTCTGTTCATAAATTAGCATGAGTCACCCGGTCACCTCACCATTATCACTTATCATTTTGGCAGAATAGCCCTACACTGTAAAAAAATGAAGTGCTAATTTAGCACTTACAGTGATTGTATAGTGACTGCATTACGAGTAATGATTTTCTATAGTACAAATTTAAACTAGAAAATCAACACTCGTAGTGCAGTCACTATACAAGCACTGTAAGTGCTAAATTAGCACTTCATTTCTTACAGTGTATCCATGATGTAAGAGGGTAGAATAGTTTTGTATAAAACTGTACGTAAAATAATCACGTGATTTCTGAAATATTGCGAGGAAACAAATTGAACGACTCAACATAAAGAGTACTGTTAGGTATCTTATAATTCTCATAAATTTCATACCCAAGCTTTATATTACTGTGTGATCTTCTTTAGTAAATACGTGTAGATAGCAGGCCTATACTAGCCAATTTTTTTAGTAAAACAAGCTCCTTTCAAACAGCCGGATACTCAGTAGTAGAGAAAACCCAATATAGACTTCAATATAAAAGATGAATGAGATTATGAAACAAAAAAGATACTTTTTTTAGGTGGCAGGAAAGTTATTTGAAAAATATGTGAAATTGTTTGAAAACTACATGATATGGCATTGGCCTTTTACTTTAAGAGAAGTTGGAGCTTATATCCCATCTTCTGGTTAAAAAACAACAACAACATAATACTTAATCAAATTGACTAACATTTAGGAAAGATTACAAAGAAAATGAAATTCATTAATCTTTGGGACTTCACTAGCCGACTTTACGACAAGACCTTTCCCCAATAGGAATTCCTCAATGCGATCTTTTCCCCAGACTGTCCCTAGTCCGTAGGTGTCTTGAGGCAAATAAGCCTGTGGCAGGCAGTAGAATGTGCTGATTGTGGAAACCATCGCTGCTGCAGCGTTCCCAACATTTTCAGCGACTTTCGATTTGAAGTTTAACTCAATAACAGAGAGAAGCCCGTCTCGCTTCATCACCCGTTTGGCATCATCGATCACCAAATCGGGTCTCGGAATGTCGTGAAGCACGTTGAAGAAAAAGATGTAATCAAAGGTCGCCTCCCAATCGCTTGGCATTGCGGAAGCGTCGACGCAATGGTACGACACGTTCTTCAGTCCTAGGTGAGACGCTTCTTCCTTGGCCGTATCTACGTTGGTCTGTCCGATGTCAATACCTACGAATTGGCTCTTGGGGAACTTCTGAGCTAGCAGTCGGGTTGCTATTCCAGCACCGCATCCTACATCCATCATTCGAATTCCACTTTCTGCAATCACGAACGAGGGGAGATCATTTGTAAGATATCCAGGTTTGTCTAAATGATGTATTCTATCATATGCATTGAAAAAATCCTTAGTCTATCAAATATTATTAGTGTTTTCGTTAATGAATTCAAAGAAGATTTACATTGTCATTAACTTTACGAAGACATTCTTTGCTGGAAGCAGTAGCGTAATTAACAAAACTTTGGGGTTGCCAGACATGGCGTATATGGAACAACATTATAGAAATGTTGTTCCATACGCCAGGCGAAGCCTTTTTAATTAAAAAATATAATTTTGTTATAGATTTTGACATACGATTCAGACAGTGATATAATATTCCACCCATCCTTTTGCTTTTCTCTCATTTTTCATCACTTTTTTTTATTTGTGGGGAGGGGATGGGGACCATGTGCTCTAAGGCCCCATCTGTACACCAGTGCCTGGATACTGGATGAAAGTGATATTATAAATTGAAAAAACAAATCAATTTTTGGCAAGATTTATTTTCAAAGTGGCTACACAGCATAAACTTCGGTGTTAATTTGACACCGGTCCAATACTTAAGAGATTTTGAAACTTCACCATCTTGGTTTCTGGCTAAAATAGAATAGGTGACAATGAAGAAAACGCGAAGGGAGAAATCGTACAGCGAGGCTATCGCTTCAGATGCCCCGAGCAGCCCGCGCCAAGGCAATGAGGCCAAGCCTAGCCCTGCTAATACAGCTGACTTAATAGTCGGGTAGATATGATCGAAATTATTGCACGACCGTCAAGTTGGGTATATACGCATTTTTTTTTACTGATAGTTGTAGGTATAGGGTGTCTACTTTAAGAATCCGACGAGTGCCACTTGGGCACCCTTGGGCATATTTTAAATTGACGTCATAGGCCATGCCCACTTTTTTACATACCTCTTATATATGACTTTCATATTTTACGAAAATGTTTGGTATCAAATTAAAGCTAATGAAAGATCAAATGCGTTTAACTCACATTCTTGTCAGTTAAAGGTCATTTAAGGTCATAAAAGGTCAAATTGCATTACAAATGTAAGTAATACATATCAGGCGAAAGATATCATGTTTCAAATACAAATAAGTTGGGAATTATGTGCATTTTGTGCTGAAAGTTAAGTTGAGGGTGCACATATTAAGAATCCGATGGGTGCGACCTTGGCATCTTGAGGAATTTTATTTATGTGACGGCATTAACCACACAAACTTTCTTACATTCCCCCGGAATTACTACTTTTCTTTTGAGCGGAATAAACATATATGTGATATCAAATTAGTACAAATGCAAAATCAAATCCACATATCTGAATCACAAGGCATTTAGAACGCATTCAGGGCAATTAAAGGTCATTTAAGGCCATGAAAGGTCAAATTAGGTAACACATTTAAGCATTGCAACATATAATGCGGACTCATGGATGAAATACAAACAAATTGGGTATCATATCTATCTTGGGCTTTAGGTTACATGTATGTTGAGGATGTGTATTTTAAGAATCTGACAGGTGATACTTTGGTACCCTTGGGGCAACGTCATTTTCTGACGTCATAAACCACGCCATCCTTTTCACATAGGACAACCTCTTAATTATGACTTACCTCTGATCTAGTGTATGGAATAAACGTATCATGTTTGGTATCAAATTTATGGAAAATGGATTGTACTATTATACAAAAATAAAACACACTGTGTCATTAACAAGTACGGCTAGGCCTAATGTCCTGTTCCACGTTATATCAGTTAACTTCTGAAGATGTCATGGGAGTAGAAGCATATATAATTTTTCTCTGACGACACTGATATTTCTGTTTTACCAGACTGTTCTCCTGTTTGGGTTTACAAGTCTTCTGCATACTAATGAAAAGGTAATCGATATGTATGGTATTGAAACTAGGAGAAACAAGCTGGCTGTGCACAGACAATTCCTTTCATTAGGTTGGGATACCATGTTGTGTTAATTTGGCAAGGGAAATACTTTCACTCTGAACTTACTGCTTACTCTACAGAGTCTGATGTAGAAAAAGTGGACAGGAATCAGAATCTTTCTTAACTAATAATAAATGTAAAGATTAAGAGCCTACCCCAACTCCAAGTCAGAAAAATGTGCTCTTCTCCAGGATCTTAATCAGGAGAAAATCTTATCCGAAAGACTCCCCTGCAACTAACCTTTCATGTATGGATGGGAAATATAAGTTAGGAGGGCATTCCTGTACCTGTTCTTAGCACAGTGGATACTCCCATCATGGAATTGTAAGAACTTGTTCCATGTGGATTGATATATCAGGGCCACCATACATATTCTACGGCTAGCGTTTTTCACTTTGGTGTATCGTATTGTGCCATTCTAAACACAAGAATAACTTAACATGCAATCGAGATTGAAGAGGGGCAAATCAGTCTGGAAGAGGATTATAAAGCAAGTTCAGAGTGGAAGTCTTTCCCTTGCCAGATTGACACAATATGGTATCCAACCTAATATATTGTCTGTGCACAGCCAGCTTTTTTCTCCTAGTTTCAATACCATAACTTTAATATCGATCACTTTTTCATCAGTATGCAAGAGACTTGTAAACCCTAAAAGGAGAACAGTCTGGTAGAACACAAATGTCAATGTTGTCAGAGAAAAATGATGTATGCTCTACTCCCATGATATCTTCAGAAGATAACTGATACGTGGAACAGGACATAAGGCCTACCCGTACTTGTTCATGACACAGAGGATGCTCCTCTTGCAGATGCAAGTCAGTGTCACCCTGTTCTATGAGGCTTAATGCAGTTGCTGTCCAGCCGTCGAATCTTGTATTTCATAATTCATACTGCAAGTGTGAAACGAACATGACGAAGTATACAGCTAAGGCAGAGACATGCAGTCGAGATTGTTGAGGAATTTACACTTTTTTTAAGTACTTATAAACTCCCGCCTTCATTAGACCCTTCATGAGCTAAAATTACCTAAAGGTGACCTTGGCATGTGATTTATTTTTGTATAAATGTACACTCCATTTTTCCATAAGCTTTGATTTGATACCAAACATGATATGTTTATTCCGTACACTAGAAAAGAGATAATAACTGCAAATCATAATTAAGAGGTTGACCTACATGAAAAGGATGGTGTGGTCTATGACGTCAGAAAATGACGTTGCCCCAAGGGTACCAAGGTTGCCCCTGTCAGATTCTAAATATACACATCCTCAACATAATTATCAGCCAAAAATATATTTAATGCTCAATTTGTTTGTATTCCAAACATGAGATAGTCCGCATTATATGTTGCATTGCTTACATTTGTGACCTACGTGTATCTTGACCTTTTTTTTAACCTTAAATGACCTTTAATCGGTCTGAACGCAATATAAATGCCTTGTGGTTCATATTTGTGGATTTGATTTTGCATTTTCTATAATTTGATATCAAACATGATACGTTTATTCCGCTCAATAGAAAATTAACAATTAAGAGGAATGTATGAAAGTTTGTGTGGTTTATGACGTCACATAAATAAAATTCCTCAAGATGCCATGGTCGCACCCATCGGATTCTTAATATGCGCACCCTCAACTTAAAAACATGATATTTCTCGCCATATATGTATTACTTACATTTGTAATGCAATTTGACCTTTTATGACCTTAAATGACCTTTAACTGACAAAAATGTGAGTTGAATGCCCAGTGATCCATACATTTGCATTTGATTTTTCATTAGCTTTAATTTGATACCAAACATGACATGTTTATTGCGTAAACTATGAAAGTCATATAAAAGAGGTATGTAAAAAAGTTGGCGTGGCCTATGACGTCAATTCAAAATATGCCCAAGGGTGCCCAAGTGGCACCCGTCGGATTCTTGAAGTAAACACCCTACACCACAACTTTCAGCAAAAAAATTGCATATACATGTATACCGAACTTGACGGTCATGTTGTGGTTCTACAAATCGCTTAATGTCTCTTTTATCATTCTTTTCGTTCTTTGTTTTTAACTTGTGTCTCATTGTATATTTATTATGTCATCATGTGCCCTTGCACTTGTTTCCTTCTATGTACTATGTACATACCTTTATATATTCATCACGTAGGTGTTAATGTGTATGTGTGTGTGAGGGTGTATGTGAATATGTGTAATGGTTGTCCTCAGATTTCCTTGTTTCATCTATCCTTGTTGATATTTTATATTTGTATGGTCTGTGACGGATTTGGTTTAAAAACTGTTGTGGTATATTGTTTACTTGTTGAAATCTCTCATCATAGATGACGGTTCTAATATTTCAGAACCAGTTATTAATGAGTGTAAATACATAAACTGTGAGGATTTCCAATGTATTGGTGAAAACTTTTCTGTTATGCATATTAATTTGAGAAGTCTCTTTAAATTTTTTGAAGATTTAGCATTCCCGTGTAGCTTTGTTTGATATTCCTGGATATTCACTTGTTCAAGTATGTCGATCAAATAAAAAAAGGTGGTGGTGTAGCATGTTATGTCAGAGAGGGGCTTGATTACAAATTACGTAATGATTTATCAACGGCAAATACTTACTATGAGTCTGTATTTATTGAATTGAATAATGCAAACAAAAAGTCAATTGTTGGTTGTGTGTATAGAGCCCCTGGTAATGATCTTCGATCATTTACTGATGACTTTGACCAAGAAATGCAAATATTGAGTAAAGAAAATAAAGACATTTATATTATGGGTGATTTTAACATTAACTTGTTAAATGTGGATACAGATGAAAAAGTTAGATATTTTAATAATTTCATGTAGTCATTTGGCTTGTTTTCCCTAATCACTAAACCTACACGCATAACATCATCTTCAGCAACCTTAATTGATAATATATTTACTAATTCTGTTCAATATCAATTCTATTCTGGAATATTTTGTCCTGATTTTTCTGATCATATGCCGATTTGTAGCATTAACAAAGGCAATGCCATTATTTCTAGTAAAGCAAATAGAAAAGTGTTTAAACGTGTAATTACTGATGTAAGAATGAATAACTTTAGACAAGATTTACATAACACAGATTGGTCTACTTTGTATGATTTGTTTGACGCTAATGTGTCATTTAACCATTTTAGTGATCTTTTTTCTAAGTTATATAATGAACATTTCCCTTTAATTGAATGCTTTTTTAAAGTTATATAATGAACATTTCCCTTTGATTGAATGTAGTGGTAAGAATAAATGCAGGAAACCATGGATCACTCCAGTTCTTCTAAAATCCATTCATGAAAAACATAAGCTTTATTATGCATATACAAAAATAAAAGTGAGATTAATCGGAAAAAGTATATTGATTACAAAAATATATTGACAAATCTTGTTCGTCAAAGTAAGAAGAATTATTATGATAACGTTTTTCGAACAAATCAAAATGATATGAGAAAGACTTGGTCACATATCAATTAATTGCTGGGGAGGGAGAAGAAAATGCCACTCCCAAATGACATGTATCAACACGAATTATTGTTAAATTCGGATTTACATAAAGCAGAGTATTTCAATAAATATTTTATTGATCTACCTTCTAAAATAAGCAAGGAAATTCCTCCTGTCCAAACATCATACAAAGTTTTTATGTCCGTCCAAAATCACTCCTCATCCTTGTATTTTCGACCAACATCTGTTCGTGAAATTTCTGATTTGGTTTCGACTTTAAAACCATCGAAGGCATGTGGGTCAGATGATATTTCTCCCAAGGTAATAAAAAGTTGTATTCAATGCATTGTTGATCCCTTATGCAATATTTTTAAATAGTCCTTGTTTCAGGGTATTGTCCCTGACAAACTGAAAATAGCTAAAGTAGTCCCAGTATTTAAAAAGAATGATCGTAAATGCATTGAAAATTACAGACCTATTGCGTTGTTACCCATATTCTAAAAAATTCTTGAGAAAATAGTGTACAAAAGATTGGATGATTTCCTTCAACTTCATAATATCATGATACCACAACAATTTGGCTTTCGAAAGAATTGCTCCACAAGTATGGGTGTTTTTAATACATACCATTTTAATAAATACCATTATAAGTGCAATTGATAGTGGAAATTTTTGTATTGGTGTGTTTCTAGATCTATCGAAGACATATGATACTATCGATCATGATATATTATTGTTCAAGCTTGAGCATTATGGTGTTCGTGGGGCAGCCTTAAAGGGATGGCTAAATATATATATATCTTAATACATAGAGTTGAATTCACTGAGCAAAATGCCGAAAATTTCATCAAAATCGGATAACAAATAGTAAAGTTATTGAAGTTTAAAGTTTAGCAATATTTTGTGAAAACAGTCGTCATGAATATTCATTAGGTGGGCTGATGATGTCACATCCCCATTTTCCGTTTTATTATGTTATCACATAAAATCATATTTTTTCATTATATCATACTTGTGTGAATAATATGTCTCCCTTATAATGAAATAAGTTGCAGCAACAAATACCTAATGCACTTAATCAGTTGTCAATCCAATTTTTCTAGTTTTTGGAGGAAAAAAATGAATAAACCTAATTTCATATAATAAAATACAAAAAAACAAGTGGAGATGTGACATCATCAGCCCACCTAATGAATATTCATGACGACTGTTTTCACAAAATATTGCTAAACTTTAAAATTCAATAACTTTGTTATTTGTTATCTGATTTTGATGAAATTTTCGGCATTTTGCTCATTGAATTATATTCTATTTTATAAGCTATAAATACTTTAAGCCCGGACCATCCCTTTAAGTTGGTTTAAAAGTTAATTAAGGAATAGATGTCAGTATGTAATGATTAATGGAGTTAAATCACAATCTAAGGAGGTTAAATGTGGTGTACCCCATGGCTCGGTTCTGGGTCCATTATTGTTCTTGATTTATATTAATGCCATTATAAATTCATCAAAATTGTTTACTTATTCACTATTCGCGGATGATACTTGCTTACTTTCCCATCTCAAAGATATGCATACTCTTATATTCTCAACTAACAATGAAATTAAAAGTATATTTAAATGGTTTTGCTGTAACAAGCTTTTATTAAATGCTAGTAAAACTCAATATGTTGTCTTTAGAACAAGGGGTAAAAGAGTCCCTAAAGATACTTATCCATTATCAATAGGAGGCCATCAGATCAATCGAAGTCAAGATGTAAGGTTTCTGGGAGTTGTAGTTGATGATCATTTATCATGGAAAAATCACCTCAGTTATGTTTGTACTAAGGTATCAAGGAGTGTTGGTGTCATTTATAAGTTACGTTCCTCTCTACCACAGCAGACCTTAGTAACTCTTTACAATGCTATTATTATGCCACACTTAAATTATTGTAATGTTGCATGGGGAAATACATATTGGAACCATTTAAACAAACTGCTAATTTTTCAGAAGAAAGTTATGAGGCTCATAACATATTAGAATTACAGATGTCCAAGTATTACTTTTATTTCTGCAATTGAAGATTTTGCCTCTTGATGATTTAGTCTCCTTAAATTGTTTGATATTTATGTACAAATCACAATCCTCGAAAAAATGTTCATTTTTAAAAGATGCATTTGTTGTTAACTCGAATGTCCATTTGTACAATACACGGCAGAAAAATCTTATCCACCAATCACTTACAAGAACAAATACTGCTTTGAATTCTTTTGTGATAGTTTGTATCAAAGAATGGAATAAGTTACCACAAAGTTTTAGATCCAGTCCAACACTGCCCATATTTAAAAATTCATGTCGAAAATATTTTTTTGAAAGATTAAAATATCTTAAATTGAATCTTGATAAACCATACGTGTGCGTGTGTGTGTGTGTATTTTTGTATGTATTTTATTTACTCTCTAGATTATCATTGTATATATTTTTCATCTCATTTTTGCTGTAATGTTCTGTATAAGGGGCCTGCTTCTATGTGGTCCCAAACCTATCATGTATTCTCATTTTTTGTTAAACTGAGTAATATGTCTCTTGTTTTTGATTGGTTTAAATAAACTTGAACTTGAAGAACACGAGTGAAATTACATATTAATCATTTTCATTCTAAAGTAGTGGAGTGAAGATCGGTTTTTTTTTTTCTTTTGCAGGGTACGTATATGAGCATTGGAGCGTAGTCCACATTTGAAAATAGGTTATTCTTTTTCAATCAAATAATGAGTGTAGTACTTGCTTCATATTTACACATTTTAAAGCTAAATGAACGTAGTTGCAGTAAAACACTGATTTCGTGAGAAAGTCTGTAAAACCAAGGTAAAGTATTGATATATCATCGTGGATCTAGATCGGGTACATTTACATAAACTGAACTTTGTGAAATCATAATATCTAGCTAAAAAACGATCACACTGAAGATCGCCAACACAGATAGGCACACGTGGGACAGTGTATTATTATTGCTGGAATAAAGACCCGACGGAAGTGATCGAATCCGCGCTTATTTTGCTTATTTCTCAGCAATTACACAATTTCTTCCAGAATCCTTTGGCACATATTTTTAATTCATACAAACAGACACTTTGGTGATCATTATATTAAATTCTGTAAAAAGTAATTTCGAGATCGTTCCCACAACTGGAACTTATCTTTAAGTATTCAAATGTTGAATAATGTTATCTTACCGAGTTTTGCCTCGATCTCCGGGTGTGACGGAATGAATTCTTGGATGAAACAATGATTGTACCAAGCTGAGCCATATTGTTTGTCAAATTCATGGAACGGTTCGATAGTTGACAGCTCATGTCCTGCATAGTATGAACAAGTGGAATGCCTCTGGCCGTCTCACCTGCATCACGCGATTCAATATAGCAGCAGTGCTGATTTTGAAAACTACTATAACTCGCACAAGATGTTCAGTGATACTTGGTTACTCTTATTTCCACGTTTTATGAACTAGACCAATACACTTATAGAGATATGATGGCAATTCAACAAATACCCCCAACGTGGCCAAAGTTCTTTGACCTTACATGACCTTTGACCTTGATCATGTGACCTGAAACTCGCACAGGATGTTCAGTGATACTTGATTACTATTATGTCCAAGTTTTATGAACTAGACCAACACACTTTCAAATTTATGGCTGTAATTCAACAAATACCCCAATTTGGCCAAAGTTCATTGACCCTAAATGACCTTTGACCTTGATCATGTGACCTGAAACTTGCACAGGATGTTCAGTAATACTTGATTACTATTATGTCCAAGTTTCATGAATCAGATCCATAAACTTTCAAAGTTATGATGGTAATTCAACAGATACCCCCAATTCGGCCAAAGTTCATTGACCCTAAATGACCTTTGACCTTGGTCATGTGACGTGAAACTCATGCAGGATGTTCAGTGATACTTGATTAACCTTATGTATAAGTTTCATGAACTGGGTCCATATATTTTCTAAGTTATGATGACATTTCAAAAACTTAACCTTAGGTTAAGATTTTGATGTTGATTCCCCCAACATGGTCTAAGTTCATTGACCCTAAATGACCTTTGACCTTGGTCATGTGACATGAAACTCAGGCAGGATGTTCAGTAATACTTGATTAACCTTATGGCCAAGTTTCATGAACTAGGTCCATATACTTTCTAAGTTATGCTGTCATTTCAAAAACTTAACCTCAGGTTAAGATTTGGTGTTGACGCCGCCGTCGCCGTCGCCGCCGCCGCCGCCGCCGCCGTCGCCGTCGCCGTCGGAAAAGCGGCGCCTATAGTCTCACTCTGCTATGCAGGTGAGACAAAAATGTGGCAGGGCATGGATGGTATATTAAAACACTGCTTGGCCCACAGTGTGTTCACACTATGAAAATCAGTGTGAAATAGCTGTGTTTAATTTAATATTTTAACAGTGTGAACTATATTTTTCACTCGAGTCCACTTTGAGAAGACTGTGAACACCCACACTCTACAGTGTAAAAACACTGGTGTTAATTTAACACCAGCCCGGGATCCCGAAAACACCAGGAAAATGTTTAACGAACACTAAATAAGAATCAAACCGATATATTTTTTTTACACTGATTGGTGTTGCTTAAATGCCTATCTGGTGTTAACCTAACGCCAGTCTGGTGTTGTTTCAACATTTCGTTGATATAAAATTAACACCGGACTTTTTGCGATGTTGATGTGACCAGAGTGTGGAATAATGTCCATATGGTTAAATCAGGGTATTATAATTGCGTGAATACACTTCACATAGACCACAATATGTGAATACTCTGTGAACAGTGAGGAATTACCATTACATTGATAAATTCGAGCCTTTCAACAGACCCATTTAGAATGCGCAGTGTGACAATGTGTTCTTTCGGTCGCTTTGAGAGATGCTCTTTAATATTCCATAGATATTCAACGGAGATAATATTTCTTGAAGTAAGGCCTACAATTGCATATTTCAATTTTAGAGACAGAAATAGACTCTAATTGTCTTTGTTTATACTTTCAACTTCGTTGGGTATTTTACCTCTTAATTAACAGATTTAGAACCAAATAACCTGACATTTTCCTGGTATTCCTCCTTTTTTCCATTCATAATCTAAAGCGACCACTGTCTGTCCCAATAGAAGCCTTGTTCTCCCCAAAACACGTCGACTCAGCCATGCGCTTAAGAAACGACTCATTACGCCCCCTGCACCCTATAGCAAGTCTTACCTCTGGGTCCATCTTTCTTTAGAATCTCCAACATATCACTGAATACACTACTGAACATTGGGATTCCAATAGAGAGACTTGCTGATTGGCCGAGGAGGGTCCCAGGCTGAAGGCTCTCCAGGCGAGAACTTGGAACATGGTATTTCTCTGAGGATTCGTCGACGTCAACGATATGGGCGGTAACCATCGTAGCCAACCATTCACGGACATATCTGCAATGAATAGACACAGATACTATATTCTAAAAATGTAAAAGAACTAATTCAGACCCTAATCACTATCATCTTGTAGTGAATATTTGAACCAATCCCTTAGTGAAGTGAACTGTACATCCATAAAGAGTGCATTATTGTGTGGCGCAACAGGCGGGGCAGTTTGCTACCCCCCCCCCCCCCCACAGGGCCCTGTGAATGAATTTTCTGAGTGGGGGTGCTGATTAAAATTTGAAAAGCAAAAAAAAAAAAAAAAAGTTTTTCGCAACAAAATGGATATCAAATTGGTCCTGAGAAATTTGAAGAAAAAAAACCGACAAAGTTTTCACTACAAAATGAAGGTCATTTTGTTTACATTTTTCCTTATTTACATATCATCCCGAAATACTGATAAATGGGTGAGAAAGGGGAAATGAATTAAAAGAGGCACTGGTATATAAATGGAAGGGTTTGCGGCACGGCCCCAAATGTTTTATGATCAAGTACAAAAAGAAAAGGGGAAATGAAAGAAATGGACCGGAAAATTTATGACGTTATATTTTTCAGAATATGTCAAAAAAAAAACTATCACCAACTAATGAAAAGATGAAAAGTTTTTCTCGCTCGCTTCGCTCTCCGAGACTTTAAAAAATTGCCACACACGCCATGCTGTGCCATCACGCTACTCCGATCCCGCATATAGCTTCGTGCAAACGCCCACTTGCAATCATGAAAAATCATTTTCACATCATATGACCTGGAAATTTTTTCTCTTGCCCGCCCCCCTCCCACTCCCTGGCCACCGACCCCTGTTAGGCCCCCGGTGCACCATTTCTTCTCCTGAAATGAACTGTGCATCGTGTTTTCACTCCAAAAATTCAACTCTCAAAAGAAGCAAATCTCACTCAAAAAAGGAACATATGTAAAAAAATAAGCCCGTACGTGTTTCTTAAATATTTCAATTGGAAGACCTTCTTCGAAAAGTGTTTTTACTTACTGATACACACTGTAGTGGTAAAAGATTGGTCCATGCATGCGCATGGATGAAGTAATAAGTTCAGGGAGTTCAAAAGGGCAGGTCAATGTCATATAGTATATGTTTGTTATGGTCATACATTTCAAGTAGCTATAAGCAACCCGCTCGCTCTCCGTGCACTGTTCCAACCCTAGTCATGCTCTTGCGGTGTTGTAAATGATTGTATATGCCCCTACATGTATGATTTATCTACACGTAGATGTATTATGTCTACCAAAATCTACATGTTCTAATTTAAATCATGGTAATGGAAGATAACAACAATAGATATATACCACATTTCATGCCAACAATATCAAAATACAAAAACAAAAATATATTTTATTTCAATGCAAATGTATGATGTAGTAAAAAGGAGCTTAACCACAATTTTCAATTTCCAAATACTAATTTTAGATATTTTTGTTGGAGTTGAAGGTAATGTTATTCAATCAAGGTATTCCCAGGCTCCCAGCTGTCTCATTTGACTGATAAAAGGTTATGTCCCTTATTTTTGTTGTGTTGTTAACAAGTGAAATGATATTTGTTCAATTACTGAGGCATGATGATCCACTTTTTTATCAATGTATTTAATCTTTAAACTATGCTTCATTTTTGAAGGGCACTTTTTAGTAGAAATTGATTTGACAACATTGCACCATGATCTGTTTGAAAAATAAGTTGATGTGGGAGAATGGAAAATTGAAAGCTTACAAGTGTTCGTATAGACAAATGTCTAATTATGCGTAAATTCTGATAAGCCGTTATTGGACAGAATAAGAACCCCATTTTGGGTTAATTGTCACAAAACCAAATTATTTGTAGCTTTGAGGTTTACAGCTTTTATACAATATACATTTTAATACTCAATTCTAAATGATTGCTTGTAATTAATATAAATGCGTGGGTCGGATCAAAATTGGAAAAAAATGAATTTTTTTTTTTTGCCCTAAAATGACAGATAGGTTAACGGTGTAATTCAGATTTTTGTTTCTCTTGCGGTTCGCTCTAACAGTGCCCGACAGCTTGTCATCGTGGATTGTGAATTAAAGCACACATATTTCTTTTCAAGATGCACAAAACCCCTTTACCCCCCCCCCCCCCCATTGCAAAACAACCATTGACGTAAGTTAATTATTCCAAATACAAATGTTATTCAATACACTTTGATATTGGAAATGTGGACATAGCCCTTCTGCTTAAAACACGGGCATTATTTTTGAATTTTTAGAGTAGGTCTAGAAGTATGAGCATACCTTTCCTTCATTCCTGCTAGATCGGCTAGTTCTTGAGAAGTCAGAGGGCTACCATGATGAGATACAAGAACATCGAAGAGACCACTCTTGACTCCTAATGCGATGGAGAGACCAGTCAATCCTCCACTCACTATACTAAAAATTCGTGAGGAAAACTCCTCGGGAGTCTCGTTACCGTATTGCTCCGCCATGTTTAATATCTCAACCTGTTCTGAATGGCTTCTACTGTCCGTTGCGTTTAAAGTATTACTACTATAGGGTATTTCAAAAGTAAACTAGCAAACCATTTGCACTTGGCCACAGTGGCTTTGTTAGAAAATTCGCATGTGAGGGCAAACTGTGGCGAAATGGGTAAAACATTTTGAGGGGACCAGATGTAGCGTACCGGGCAAACTTTGCGATATAGCGAGGTGACCGAGCAAAACATATATTACAAAAATCAAATTTTGATATAATATTCAGAAAAAAATATATATTTCACCATTCTCTCTTTCTTTTCATCTTTCTCCTCTTCTAGGTGGTGAAAAAAATATTATGATAAAGCGCCCCCAAGCCCCCCCCCCCCCCATCTCTCCGCCACTGAGGTCAAACATGAAAATAGATTTGTATTCTAGCAAATTATTTCATTTTTATTTTCTTTATAACAATTTTCATTTAAATTATCTCGTATATTTTGTCATGCTCCCAGGCTACCCCGTCGTTATCAGATTTTGCCCAAGCATCTTCTCCAACATGAACCATAATGTCTTCAGTCACTCCCGAAAAGATCCACTCTCCCTGGAAATAGAATGGATGATGAAGAAGTACATAGGAGGAGTTGTCCCAGGATAAAATATCATGTTAAAAATAATAAAGGTGACACTACTGATAGAACATATACTTGATCGCGGTTCATGTTTCTTCGTGGTCTTCTACAATGGGGCTTTTAGTATACAAATCATGCTTATTGGAGATGTGTTTTGGTAACATAGCCCTCACTATACCCCCCTCCCGGCTTTTATTTTTATTCAAAATATCATTGTCAGTGGTTTATGGGACAATGATATTTCGGATAGTCGGGTACCAAGAGCAAGTTCAACGGGTCTCCTAGGCCTTACCGGATATGGCCGAGTGATAGCCGGGTGTGGTGGGGTGATAGCCGGATATGACCGAGAGATAGCCGGATATGACCGAGAGATGGTTGGATATGACCGAGTGATGTTCATTGACATCCACCTATCCACATTCTTGCATTGATATATCTAGAGGTCATTCTCAGAAGATATTCGTTCCCTTTGCCAGAACACATGTTTACCAGAAGAACCTCTTCCCAGATGCAAGGTGACTTTGGAACTCCCCCTCTCCAAAGCACCGTTAACTGTAACTCTCTTCACAACTTCAAACCTGAGGTGCGTTGGCTCAGATAGTCATGATAGTAGAGCGTCCGTCTCACATCCGGGAGGTCGGGTGTTCTAACACTGGCCGCGTCAGACAAAAACACGTAAAAAGAATAGTGTAGTAGGTTTCACGGTACACCATGTATCTTTCTTGGGCAAGTGTTGGTCCTGAAAAAGACCACCTTATCTCAGAACGCCACACCAAATAGTCTTCTTTCATTTAGTCTAATGCCATGCCACCCATCAACATTTCGTCTAACAACCATTTGGTCCAATACCCATTTGGTCCAATCATCAATTCAAATATCCTGTCCAAGGACGGATTATAAAAGAAAGTCTTTTGAATATGTTGCTGCCGTCGTATTTAATTCTCTCCCTTGTGATATACAATGATGCACATCCATCCATGCATTAAAAAAACACTGTAAATCATTAAAATTCTGACTGTCATACATGTAATTACAATGAATAACTTGATGTAAATGTAATGATTCCATGATAACTGTTAAATTTTACTATATATGTATGTAATGTATTGTTTTTACTTAATTATATATGTTACATACATTGAATTACTATGGTGTTGAGTTATTTGTTAAACCGCAGGGCGCCTTTTGAAAGCAGTTTTGCATAACTGAACAGGCCTACCCTGCAGTATAAAATAAAAAACAAACAAATAAATAAATAATCAAATAAATGAATAAATAAATAAATAAATCAAACCAAATTTGACAGTTCGATGATACTCGGGTTATTTTTTTATAAGACACCAGATACAGAAATTTAGGAAACTATAAAATAGGACTAGATATTTCTATGACCAAGAGATTTGGTGGGTAGGATTAAGCAATATGAACGATTTAATGGCCCAAAGTCGGTTATCATTTCTTCGTCATTTCTTTTTTTTAGCTCGAAACTTTTCAGTCGCCCTCTTATATCGATATGTTTTTATTTGGCACGCCACAGGACACATGTGATTGTAGAAGGAGCATCTTTTCTGTTACTATGTACCTTAGTTTTCACCTGGCCAAATAAAAGTAATCCTTATCCGATCAGAATAGTAGGAATTTGATCCAACTGTGTACTTAAGAACACCTTGAATTGAAACCTTTTGACACGAGTGTTCAAATGTATCCTTGTTTGTAAACATGGGTCACCTGAGGAATCTTTCAAGCGATGTGAGCTTTTGGAAAAAAAGGTTGGAGCCAGGGGCGGTGCCGGGATGTTTTCATGGGGGGGGGGGGGGGCAAGACGACCTAAATGTGACGATATGATTATATTTGTTAATTGGATTATAGGGGTAATATTGACCACCTAAATGCAGGGTATTAATTATTGGGATATGACATAGCTACACGGCCCAGATCTCTCTTTACCCCTCTTCATGTTTTTTTTATCAATTCGAAAGAGGTGGCTAGAACAGGGATAGATAAATGGAGAGAGAGAGAGGGGGGGGGGTGGAATGGGACGAGGGGGGTTTGGTTAGAATCTGAGTGAGAAAGAGACAGTTCTACGATTAAGCTAACAAACCCACCTCATTTGGGTGGAAGTGTGCGTTTTAAAAATATTTTTAGGGGCAACCCTAGAAAGAAAATCCTAAAAAGAGACTCGTAAAATGGCAGAGGTTTTGATGGTAGACAGGTAGAGGTGGTGGTAGTGGTGGTGGTGGGGGTGGAAACAAAAGACGGCATAATAAATACAGACGGATTGCTCACACTTTACCGATCAATAATATCGATACAAAGGCGCTAACCGATAAAACCACTCTGTCAGTCAAATCCCCTTCATTCAAGGTTACTCCATTTCCCCCATGTAACTATCTTTAACATAAAACATACATATAACGGCCCGTAGTCTCATTACCCACCACAAAACTACAAAATGCAATATTTCAACGCACGTGTGGGTACCATCCACAATCATGGTTAACAAAACAACACCGTACAAACGACTGTTGAAAGAGAAAACGACATTAGGCATTCAAATGCTACACATGCGAAAAGTAGGATGGGCGAAAGTCTTTTATTTAAAGTGGTGTTTGCAGAACAGTTTTCTACTGCAGATAACGAAGATGCCCAGGCACACAGGCAAACATAAATTGTTTTACCTGAGCTAATACTCGTCTTTTCATTAGTCTCAGAGCAAATAGTACGGACTTAAGGATGTTCCAGTGGCTGTTGAGGAGAAGAAACAAGTTTGTATTGTTCCGCAGCTTCACGAACCGTAACGAGGTAACGAGACCCGTGAGGTCTGGCATGTTTGGGTCTCTTTTGTCAACAGAACAGTCTTGATTGTACGGGGATCGGACGGAGGTCCCAGTGGATCGCACCTTGCCACTTTAGGCCTAGGACCAGAAGATGGACTTGTAACATGTCTTCATTATAGAGTCGTAGATCAGATTGACGAATAAACTTCATGACGAATGGAGTTCACGCACCAATTAATATTGCCATGACATGCATGAGGAAGTCAACAACATTTCGAACTGAGCTCATCTTTTAAATGTTTCTTTGGGAATTATTTTTTAAACATTTATGGAGAAGCGATTACGTCTAGTACCACAAGGAAATGCTTCATCGTTGGCCTATTTCTGTTTGGTTTCCACTTTCCAAGACCTGATCAGGCAAATTTATCAGTTGGCTTACTGAGGACATTATCTTTCTTGTCTCATCGATGGAACAATTCTATCCAACCTGATATGAAAGTCTACTTGATTTAACGTATACGGTATAAGAAGAGACGTTTCATCAGCAGAATTATGAGTGACAAATTTACAATCAATGCGGACTCAAAGAAAGATGAAAATGGTCATGCACCGGAACTATTGTGGGCAACTAAGGAGTAAATCCTGGTAAGTTGTTGTAAAAAAAATAACCATGCAGCGAAATATTAACCATACCCTTCTTTTAGACAGTAACTTTGACATGCAAGAAATCACAAATATGTCATAATCACTTCATAGCTTTAAAAAAACACATGATGAAGAATATTTTAGAAGTTAGTTTTGATTTTTTTTTTTTTTGGAAGAAATTAGTCTGTTCAACTGAAATCAGAAATAGATACTTTGCAGTCACACAATTTGTATCGGTCTGTTGTAAATATTGACCATAAAAATACGTGTATGTCTGCTGTAGGTCTTTCGTCGTCTTTGAAATAGATAAAGAACAGATTAAGATCTTGAAAGGTTTCCTGCTCCAAGCTTGACAGAGAGAATTAAGTTGGATTTGTTGTGCGACAAAACCAGCAGGACCATGGGGTCGAATCTTTGTTGAGCACATAACAAAAGATGGTGAGCCGATGTCGATCTTTGCCCACATGCATAGATCAAGTAAGTTTATCGCCAATCCACTAAGAATAAGCATTCTGTCCTGATTTGATTCCGTTAAGATATATATATATATATATATCTTTCTTCTGATATAAAGTGCATCATTTTTTTTAATGTATCATTTGCGTTGCGTATGCATATCAGCGTAGCAAAATTAACTTGAGTTGTTGGTAATGACACATTTGGCACGCTCTTAAATAATACATTTTAAGACTTGTGCATTCATCTTTATATTTGTCATTACAAAAGCAACCCATAGTCAGCCATTCACAATACGTGTGTTATCAGAATATAAATTCGTATGGATTTCTCCTAAATATTATTAACTGACCAAATCATAGTAAAAATAGTAGCAGCAGCAGTTAGTAGTTTTAGTAGTGGTGGTAGGAGAAGTAATAGTCGAAGTAGTTTTAGTAATAGTTATGAAGCAGTAGAAGAAGAAGCAGTAGAAGAAGAAGCAGAAAAAGAAGAAGTAGAAGAAAAGGAGAAAAAAGGAGAAAAAGAATGAGAAGAAGAAGAAAAAGAAAAAGAAGAAGAAAGAGAAGAAGGAGAAGAAGAAGAAGAAGGAGATGGAGAAGAAGGAGAAGAAGAAGTAGGAGGAGAGTGAGGAGAAAGTGTAGGATAATAATGATTAGAAGTATTAAAAAAGGAGATGAAAGGAGAACCAGATACGCCATGATTGGCAACAGTATATATTTTGTTAATAAAATCACAGATCTATACAGTGAAGGGTATTTGTCTCACTGCGGTCGAAATCTGACCATGATCAAGACACCTAATTAAATTCCTTTTTAACAATTCAAAATCTGCCATAGAGGCAAAGCAAACCACAATACTGAGGCAAGGTTAGAGTGGGTAGATGGATGGGTGCGCGTGGGGGGTAGTAAAGTCCCCCCCCCCCCTCACACACACACATTTGAAACAAATTTAACAAGGTATATGGCTTGCAGTAAAGATTTATTTTAATAGCTTGGAAGATAAAACAATTCATCGATTCAGAATAGATTTATTTTCTGTGATATAGCTCCACGATGGGATTAAAGTGATCATTTCACTTTGTTCTGATTTAAAAAATTCTCATTTTGGTTCTTGAAAATGGGCTAAACATTAGGCTTATAGTGTAAAAATACCATCCCAAAAGTTTCAAAGTATTATATCTACAGGATCAATTTAAAACATTGGAGATGTAAACCAAAGTTTCAAAATAATTGGGAGTTGGTTTCAATGACTATGTGTATATAGCGAATCTGTGCAACACAACACATTAACTCTAGATGAACACAGCATGACCTACATACAGTGTGTACAAGGTATACACTGAATGTACAGTGCAGCTAATAGCGTGTGTATAGGAGATACACACAGCAGAAGGCAGTCAACATAGCCAACGGACTTTTTGAATTGGAGAAAACTGGTCATAAGCTGAGCCTGTCTACTAGACGGTTCTCAAAATCAAGCTAATAGATTGCTACTTGTATCTAAATTACGGTTTTTCATCCTATATTGAAGTCTATTTCAGGGTTTTTGAGGACAAATACAGGCACTCATACACATGTTTCGTCTCAGTTTGATAATTTTTTAAATCAGCTGCTCACAAAGTTAAACGATCCCTTGAACTCTTAGTTGACATGGCAATCTTCCTAGATAGGACAATTTTAACTTTGTATTTATGTTTGTCATTTTAATAATATTTTTCGTTTATTAACTTGTAAAAATCAAATCAAAATCAAAGCTTTTAGAATATCAATCTTATAGAGGGTTGTGGAATCTTACAAATGGATCTTCTGATAAATACAACTTTCTGAGCATACTGGCCATTTTGTAATGACCACACTGTAAACATGCAGCTTTACAATTTAGGCATGTTGTTTAAACCTGTCTCACTAACAACTTTTGTTTATCGCCTTTTACAATTTTAAAAAGTATCAAACACTTTCAAAATTGTAAACAGCAGTTCTTTCACTACAATCATGCAAGTATACCAATTTGATTCGGAACATCAATTCCCTCTGACTTCTTCACTGCTGATATGACTGTTTCTAAAGTAAACCCTTCTTAAAATGGTGTAATTTCAACAGACCACATACAATATGGCAAGCCATGAAAGTATAAATGGATCGACTGGATATAACAGGTTGAATTCATCAAAAACTAAATATGAAATCGATAGCATCTATCGATTTACAAGGAAGCATCAAAGAACTGGATAAAGATTAATCCCTAGAAAGGGGGTATATAATAAGTGTCTCCGCACCCGATGTATTTTATTACACCCTTTACCGTAACGAAGCCATCCTTTTGTATTATTCATTGTATAGATTTTAAAGGTATAATAGGTGTCGGCTATGTGTTTAAGAACGTTATGTTATGGGGGTCTAGTAAAATCGACCTGTCTCGGCAGAATGATTTAGTTTGGGTGTTACATTACAATGTGTGTTTTATAGGTTGCTGTATATGCCTTGCAAAAGCTCTGACATTACACAGTTGATAAAAATTCTCCTCAACTTTGGAACATTTGGGCCTAAAGTAACTCTGTACATTTGTCGTTGATTGTTAGTTTCTTGATTGTGTTATGTTAATTGGAATGCCTGATGACTAGTACTAGTATACAACATTAATGATTTATTATATATCATGATTTTTTTTTCTTCTGTCATTGACGTTTATGGTAAGATTTGTGTCATAACGTTTGCCAGTATGATGATTTCGCTTTATGTTGAATCGTTTAAGTTTCAACCACCGGCTGTTTCTTTAATTTAGTCTCAGGTTGTTCCACAAATCTTATCGCTTTATATGCTAAAGATCATATTCGAATATCGATGATTTTATCGTTTTACAAACCTTATCCTTGTTTATCTTTTTTCTGCTTCTCCCACAGTCCTGAAACTCGACGACAACAACTTTGAGCCCAAAGGATGTGTGGGTTAGGGACAGAGCGCCATCTGTTGACAATGTGACGTATAGTCTGAGGATACTCTTCGCTATTGAGATCTGATTGTAAGCAGCCACCTTCAAAGAGTTAAAGGACTACGTGCATCACTTCAGAACAATACTGTATAGGCCTTCTGATTGAAAAGTGGAATTTATTCTCATCTCAAATGGAAAGATATAAATCAGCATGTCGAACAACACTAACCTCATGTTTATTCCAATTCCCTCTCCTAGACGACCAACAATGCCATCCACGACAGGTTATATTCGATCGCTTGGGACATCAAGGGGAGGAAGTATGAGCAAGAGTGGGGATTTTACGTCTCTGAGGACCGATGATAAGAGGAAAGATGGCAATAGTCCTGTTCGGCCGGCGTTGTGTCTCAAAGATATCACGAAATTCGATTTGATGAGTCCAGTTGCAGTACAGCAACTGACCGGAAATTTCCAATCTTCCTTTTCCACGATCACCGGTAAAGAGACGAGGAACATCAAAATGTTGAACTTACAATTGCCAAAGAATCCTTACGCAACTTTGCCTCGACTAGCACTGACTAAAAGGGATGATTGTAGAGACGTGGTACAGACGTCGAGTTTCACGCATGGACTGACGAGATCGCATTCCGAACTGTCGCACTACAGAACGCGCGATTCGCACCGCGCGTTACTGCAAGACAGACCGCACACCGAGAGCAGGCTTACGCGCAGGGCACAACATGGTGGACCAGTGTTTTTCTCGAGCAGAGCGAGTACCATATCGGAGGAAAGCAGAGCACCTGTTGATTCCGAAGTGTCGTCAACCTCCGGGGGCATTAAGGAAACCGAGAAAATAAACAATCGTTTGGGAGAATACCCTTTACAAACCGTTAAATCGGGTACTTTTAAAGATCTGGCCCCACTCCGTAGAGCGAAGATGCGGTCTCAGACCAAACCGACTGCATTCGGTTCTAAAAGAATGCGGTCTGGTCATGCGAACACGGCTGAAAAGGTGGCGAATCTGGCAATGAGTGCATACACAGAGGTACACGCTAACAATGGTGAAATAAATGGTCAGGTTTGGGGAGGAGAGAGTCCGGCGAGGAATACACCCGATGGATCAAGACTAGTTCGTTTTAACACACAAAATGACGTCTTTGAATATATTCCTGGTCAATGTTTAAGGTGAATGATGGACAATTCCGTCCAAAATGTTTAGTAAGGTTTCTTCTCCAAAATATTGGTGATTTTTTTTTATAATAAATAATATAGGATTCGTATAGCGCACATGTCCACCTTGTTAGGTGCTCATGGCGCTCCTATAGAAGTTCCCATTTTAGAAGTTTTACCCAGATGACATATCTTTGGAAATTGTTTACCCAACAGTCATGACAGTGATGTATCTTTTGTTCTCACCGAACACAAAGTGTTTTTCGTAGAGATGTAGTTGTAATTCTTCATTATTGTCTTCAACTGTGTTCTCTTCATCAACCCGGTCAGTCATTATTCACACAGAAGCCTAACATGCACATGTGCACCGAGATTGTGAGATAATTCAGAGCCAGAAATAAGCGGCATAATAAAAACTTGAGTACACATTATGATAGGTGTCGGGTTGATTAGGCGGGACGAGAAGTTAGAAACCTAAAGGTGTTGAGAACATACACAATAATAAGATTCCGTATCTCATGTTGTCGATTACAGAATGCAAGATGCTGTATTTCAGAGGCCGTATTTCGTCAATTAGACTTGAATAGAACAGAAAATAACAAAATTCCCCATCTCCTCGTGTCAACTTGGTGTTGACTAAATGACAAGAATATAAGATGTGATTTCTACTCCTACTCAAGTCGACATCATGGGAACAAGAATTTTAAAAAATGACTAGATGATGAACCTTCTCAAGTTTAAAGGTATTGTTTAACTTTGTGAGCAGCCGATTTAAAAAATTCTCAAACCAAGATGAAACATGTGTACAAGTGCATGTATTAGAACTAATAAACCCTGAAAACAACCATTATTGAGAATGAAAAGCTAAAACTACAAAGCAAACCCCGATTTTGTTAATGGGTGTCTAATAGACGCCTAAATGGTACACATAAGTGTATGGGATGAAATTAAGATGGTGTTTTCGGTCACTTTATATTTCAATTTTTGGAGCACTAAATAATTATTTTCCAACGCAATTTTTTTCTGGGCTTCATTTTTGTAACATATCACAGACACAGGTGACAAGTGTGACATTCTAGCTCAGATTTTTTAAAAGTCAAAACAATGTTAACCAATCACTTTAATTTATGAAGTATTAGTACACGAGATAAAAATCAGATGATAAAATGTCGTATCCCCTCATATCGATTTGATGATGAATTAAGTATGAGATGACAACGTCTCTCGTCTTGTTGAGTCGATATGATGGAAAGTGCGCTATACAAATCTCATGTATTATTATTATCTATTAAAACAAGAATCCAAGATGCTGTATCTCGCCAAGTCGATTGGAAGAAGACGAGAGGGTGGGATACCACATCTCCTTAAGATGACTTGATGTTGACGATTACGATAGGTCGAGTCGAAGACAAACCGTATGTCGACGAATCGATTCCATGACAAAAAGACGAAACGACTGGCAGGGGGACTGGATGAAGTGCTCCCTAATCAGAAATTTTAACTTAGTCATTAAAGTGCTAAATATTCAATTAGAAATTAAGGAGATAAATTATGCCAGTTTTTCGAACTGTTACAAGCTGAGTATTTCTTGTGTTGGGACGTTCTCATGTCTATGAAGTTATTAATTATATTCTCAGCCAATTTGTTCCGAGTTTCAATATAGCTATTGTGTCCATGTGCATTCTGCAAATACTGTCATTCCATACTACTCCAGATCAAGCGAAAAGTCAAGGGAAATACAGAACTTGATAGAATCTCTTGAAGCATTTTGTTTGCTTTATTCATGAATGATTCGGAATTAAAAAAAAAATCTTTACCATTTTTTCTCATTTGAACATTAGTTTTATTTTGCTTTATAGTATCACCAAATTTGACTTTTTTTTTAAAGTAATTTGTCGAGTAAATGACAAATGTGTACTATTCTTTTACGATTTACTCTACAAAATGTGCCATTTTTAATACTTATTTCTTTGCATGCTTGCCAAACATTTCATTACATATTTTTCAATGGTTTGATATTCTTATATTTCAATAATGATAGAATGATATTATGTTCTATCTGATGTCATTAAATTTCATATAAAAACAAATAATACTGATTTACATTTGTTGTGATTTTGTTATGTGATTATAATTTTTTTTCGTTGGGGTAAAATAATAGGGCCCTACAGTCTAAAAAATATTGAGTAGAAATTTACCCAATAATGTGTAAAAAGGGAACATACATGTTTGTTGCGTGAGGTTTTGTCCCATATTGCGGCAAAATGCACGTTTTATGGGTAAATTTCAACGAAACATTTGGGGAAATTTTACACAATATTAGGTATCATTTCGCCTAGCAAACATGCATGTTAGTTATTGGGAAAACTGTTTTTAGAGTGTATACATTTTCAAGAATACACACCGACATCAACATGATTCCAGCAAAAAAATAACAGTCATTCCATATGGAGTGAGTGATATTCCCGCTTGTTAGAAATATGCAGTGTTATTTTGCTTAACTTCTATCAACCATTACAATATTTATGTTTTTATGTTAGGAAGCGAGATCGTCTTGATGATCTTGTCATAATTGGGCCCTGCTAATAATGGCAGGGCTCACTGGGAAAACAGTTTTCGGAACTGAAGTGGCTACCCTGGGTAAATATGCCGTTATTATTATTATTATCATACCTCTGCGTATTTACAAATGAACTTAATGCCTCGAAAGATTTCAGCGTCTGCTTAGTTTCCCCTTTCTTTTCACTCTAACATGTTTAAAGGGGAAGTTCACCCTAACAAAAAAATTATTGTAAAAAGTGCAAAAAAATTGTGAAGTTTGAGGAAAATCCATCAATGATTAAAAAAGTTGTTAGTTTAACTTCTGATTTATGACATGCCAATATTATGCGCGCAGCTCTCCATGTATATATCGTGAATTAAGAAAAAACAATGAAAAATCAGTTTTTCAAAGGACCAAAGTGTTTGGTAATTGCACCTTCAGTATATTAAGATATAAATCATATAGAGTAGCTGCTTGTTAATGACGCCACAAATCAAAAACTTATCATTCTAGAATGTTTCTTAATCTTTGACCGATTTATTTTTACCTTCACCAATCTGTTTTATTTATTATCCATTCATATATTTATTTTATTTATTACATTTTATTTTATTTCTTTTTATTTCATTTCATTTTTTTTTTTGGGGGGGGGGGTTATACAGCAAACTTTTCGTCAGGGTAAAATTCCCCTTTAAAATGTGATAAATCATCTTATAATATAGTAAACTGAAATGGAATTCTGAGTGCCCTATTTGGATTGCCAAGGTTTAAATCTACTTTTAAAATAATGCATGCGCGTTCTTTTTTTTTTTTTCTAGAGAGTCGATGGGTAGTTGTTACTTTGAATAGGCAAACTAGTATTTTTTTTACTAAAATTGCTGCCTTGCTAATTCTAGTTAGGAAATGGTAAAGGGGGAGTGAACTGCGTGTGAGCTCTCATCGACTGTTTGTTATAAATACTTAGTCTTAAAATATACGTTTTCAGATATCTACTAATACAACAGAGAATAAATTGACCTATAATTGTATTTGTATAGAGAAACTAAAGCGTTTTGAGAGAAAAAGTAATTGTTTTGCTACTTGGTAACATAATTATTGCGGTATAAATGTATTGAATAGTTAATTAGCATGCTATCATTCAAGTGGGTCTGTATTACTAGACTGCACTATAGCATTATGGGTCAGGAAACTGGCCAAGTATGAGTAGTTGAGGACTCGAGATGGCGCTATTGGTTCATATCTGCTTTAAAGGTTCTCAGGAAATCGGCAAGACCACCACATCTGCCCTATTTTAACACGTTATTCTGACAAGCACGCTCGAGTAGAGATTATGTGTCAGGACAAACTGAAGAGGGGGCTTTGAAAAGGGAAGGGGAAAGACAAATCGTAAGAGAAGTAGAAGGAGAGCGAGAGGGAGAACATGGAGAAAGAAAGAGAGAGAGATCTCGGGAGAGGGGAGGAAGGGGGAGAGAGTGAGTTGTTTGTTTGTTTGTATTTATTTCCATAAAAAGATAAAATATATACATGCTCAATTTAACATAACATACAGATCATATGGAGGATGGCCCATTTCAGCGGTATTAATAAAATACCGCTGTTCTTCCATGGGGTCCTTTAAAACATAAATACATGCATATAAAGCAAATATACAAAAATATACACAAAACTTCAAAACTTAATTTAATGCATGAAAAGAAAGAAACTTCACTACAAAGAAAGCAACAACAGGCAAAATGATTATGGAAAACCGAGATACAATTGAAGATTTGATTTAAAGGACTGAATCGTTGAACTAGACGATAAATTAATTGGTAATTTGTTATAAAGTGTAGCCCCCCTATACAAAAATGTCCGTTTACAGCTGTTTGAATTTGGTTTTGGGAGACTGAGATGATTTTCAGTACGCAGAGAGTAAGGGTATGTTTTACGAGAAAATTGTGTTTTCATGTAGTCAGGTGCAAAATTATTCAAAACTTTAAACATCATTACGTACATATGTTCCTTTTGCCGGGTATTTAAAGTCTTCCATTTCAAGATATCATGGATGTATGAGGATGAAGTATGCAAATATGGATCGATTTTTAGAATAATTCTTCCTGCACGATTTTGTAGCTTTTGCAATAAATCCAAATACTTTTTCGATGCAGATTGCCAAACAATATCAGCATAATCAAAGTGTGGAAGGATAACCGAAGAATATATTAAATTTAAACTAGATTCATTAACAAATCGCCTAAGTCTGCCAAGGAAACCAATCATTTTACCGATTTTTGAACACATGTGATCAAAATGAACATTCCATTTAAGTTCCCTATCTATAAAAACTCCAAGATATTTAACACTTTCTACCATTTGAATATCTGTTTCGCGAATGCGTAAGTGAAGATTTTTATGTTTTGCCAACATATGCCGAGTACCTAAAAACATACTTACGGTTTTATTACAGTTAAGTTTTAATCGATTTTTGCTCATCCAATTTGCAACATTTTTCAGTTCATTATTAAGTGTTCTTTCAACTACAAGTGGATTTTTGTCCGAGAAATATAAAACAGAGTCATCGGCATATAAATGAAAAGAACATTTATGAAGAGAGCATGACAAATCATTTATGAATATGACAAAAAGAAGCGGACCCAATATAGACCCCTGGGGTACACCATTTGAAATTACATATTCATAAGAAAAGACATTATTCAAACAAGTTTTAATTTTGCGATCGGAAAGATAGCTTAAGAACCAATCGAGTGATTTACCAGTAACTCCAAGATGAGAGAGTTTAGATAAAAGAATTTGGTGATTGACTAGGTCAAATGCTTTTTGTAAGTCTAAAAAGACGGCTCCCGTATAATCCCCATTATCCATGGCATGAAGCCATTCATCAGTAACCTTTGATAGTGCTGTCGTAGTTGAGTGTTTAGGTCTAAATCCTGATTGTTCAGAAATGAGGATTTGGTTTTTATTCAGATAATGCAATAGCTGTTTTTGAATGACCCTTTCAAGTAACTTAGAAACACATGGGAGTAATGAAATTGGTCTAAAATTATCAGGATTCGATTTGTCCCCCTTTTTGTGTAAAGGTATTATCTTGGCAACTTTCCATTTACCCGGTACTTTTCCTTCTACAATAGATTTATTTATTAAATAGGTTATTGAGGGGACTAATTCATTTGCACAAGTCTTTAGAATAAATGTAGATATACCATCAACTCCAACAGACTTTTTGTTTTTAAGTGTATTGATTTCTTTCAAAATATCACTTTCTTGTATCTTGTTTAAAGTAAATATATCATCAATATCAAGTACTTGAGGAAAATCTGTTAAACCTTGCGTTTCATCAATAGATACGTTGTTAGCAACACTTGCAAAATGTAGATTAAATTTGTTAGCAGTATCGAAAGCGTCACCAGTGCATGAATGGTTAGCAGATGATACATTACGATTTGATATAAATGATTTAATACTTTCCAAGACTCATTTCTAGTTTGATTTTGACATAATTTTTCATAATAATATATCTTTTTTTCTTTTTTAATTTCATAGGTGACTTTATTTCTTAAGCGCCTATACTCTACCCATAACCTTTCCTCTTGTTTAGATTTAGCTTTACGTTTAATTCGATCTCTCTGTTTCATTAAGTTGAAGAGATGTTCATTAAGCCAGGGAGAGTGTTTATTCTTTACACGTTTAGTTTTAAATGGCATATGTTTATCCACAACCTCTAGCAAAAGTTCTTCCCACCTTTTTACCGCATCATTTATATCATCAAAATTTTCTATCTCATTCCAATTTTGGTTTTTAACATCAGACTTAAAACGATTGATATCAATATTTCTACACTTCCTGAAAGTAATATATTTTTCATGGGTACCTATTGAATGGGATTTCCAAATGAGAAAACTCATAGCATGATCACTAAGCCCATTATCGATTACACCAAAAGACCTCACTTTATTTATAGAATTTGTAAGCATATGATCAATTAGTGTTGCGGAACCGCCCACTATTCGTGTATATTTAGAAGTATTAATTTGTTCTAGCGAATAAATACTATTGATTTGATTGTATTTCAAAGTCTGTGAATTACTCGGGCGTTTTAGATCAAAATTTGCATCTCCCATTATTATTATTGAATAGTTAAATCCACTAACAAAAGATAACATTTGTTCATAGTAATCGAGAACCGCACTATGGGAATTAGGAGGTCTGTACCAATTAACAAATATAATAGGTTGAGTGTTTTTTAAATGAGTAACAATCGCTATTGCTTCTATCGAGGACAAAGAATCATGCTCTAATAGCGTAAATTTTAAAGTTTCGTGGATGTAAATTGCAACTCCACCTCCTACTCTATTTCTATCTTTACGGATTATTTCATAATTTGGTATAAGTACCTCACCATCATTGATGCTATCATCTAATCTCGTTTCATTAAGTGCAAATATGTGAATTTGATTGTCAATGAGAATTGAACGTATTTCATCAATATTCCTCAATAAGCTTACAACATTTAACTGCGCAAAACGTAATCCCTTTAATGATAACTCCCGATATTTACAATTTCTTTCGTCATGTCCAACAAATGGTTCACTATAAATCGGTAGGTTTAAAGTATCAGAAGTATCATTATAAAAAGGTAATTCTTTCATTATACATTTTGGACATTTCCAATCTAAGAAAAGTTCTGAATCATCATTATAAATCCTCAAAGCAATGTTGACACAAGAAATATGAACCCATAAATTGCAAGATGTACAAAGTAGCCCCTTTTGGTTGTTTTTCACGCTGTTGTTACATATAGCACAAGGAAAACGCCTATTCATTTACAATGATATAGAAGAAAACAAAGAAAAGAAAGAAAAAAAAAAAAAAAAACACTAAAAGAAACCTCAAGAATCCCCAGACTACAATTACATAAAATTCAAGAGTAATGATAATGAATGGATTGAATGAAAGTTAAAATAAAAGTATCTTGGTAAGCGAAATGTCGTTTTTCCCCCTACCCTTGCCAAGTGTAGTATAAAAATATTTCTTATTAAAAGTTGTTATCATTGTCCAATGAGAGTAAAAGACAAAAGTCCTCCATAAGACTGTATCTCAATAGATACTCTTTGCCATTACAGAATAAGACTGAGTAGAACAGAGATATCGTCATGCATGTTGAACATCATCAGATATTAGGATGACCTATAAGCATGTTCAAAACGTTTACGAAGAGGTAATGAACTCTATCTAAGTAGGTCAAGTAACAAATACCCATTATGAACATCATATAGATGGTTAAACAATCTGATTTGGAATCTAGATGGACGGTATTATCATTGTCCAATGAGAGTAAAAGACAAAAGTCCTCCATACGACTGTACCTCAATAGATTATAACTACGTGGAACATAATTTAGTTAACTAAACATAGTATGTGTGTGTGTGTGTGTGTGTGTGTGTGTGTTCGCGAGGGGGGGAGTGGTCAATACACACAATAATCACTGCTTGACTAGAAATCGATCAAGCAAATAGACTCTACGATTAACAGGACAATGGACTAAAATGCGTAATAAAGAAGGAAATCATTTCTCAGACGATGGTAAAAACGCCACTGTGACCCTTTCTTATTTTACTGAAGAGCTTGGTGGTAGATGTGAGCAAGGCATTTAATCAAGGGTGTTCTTTCATCCTACTTTCAAATTAATGGAAATGCTATATGCAGTCTTGGTATAACTCTGGGTGCGCTTTTCTATATGGGGGGGGGGCAAGAAAATAGGAGTAGTCGGCAGAGATTGCTAAAAGCGTAAAAAGAAAGAAACAAGTTTATAAAAAAATATATTGAAATATCTCCAAAAGGATGAGACGTTTTATGGGACTTTGTACCAAACTTAGAAACAAAAATAGCAATACCACATCTAACAACAACAACAACAGCAGCAGCAGCACATGGGCGTGGTGATCAAGGGGTGGGTAATGTCCAAGAAATGCAACCCTTTACGAGATTATTACAAAAAATTCACCAAAATCCAACCCAAATTTCATCGATGTACTCCAAATCCTTCAATTCCAATTTCAACTTGCAGAAATGACATCCTCGTTAGCTCATTCGCTTCGCTCCCTCGATCTGTAACATTAAAGGACATGTTAACCCAAACAAAGAGTGACGTTAAATATAAATAGAAAAATCCAACAAGCACAACACTGAAAATTTCATCAAAATCGGATGTAAAATAAGAAAGTTATGACATTGTAACACTTTACTTAATATGCACATCCTGGTCAGTACGCAAATGAGGGGACTGATGATGTCATCCACTCACTACATCTTTTGTATTTTATTATATAAAATATGAAATATTCTAATCTTATCCTCATTGCCTAGTGAAAAAACCATTTAATTCCTCCCTGAACATGTGGAGTTAGCAATGTAGTATGTTTCAGTCAAGTTGGTCCGTATTGTCATATCTGTAAAAAAAATGAAATATTGTATAATTCAAACAATAAAAAAGTAAAAGAAAATAGTGAGTGAGGGACATCATCAACTGTCTCATTTTTATGTCACTGGGTTGAACATATCACTGTTTTGTGAAAAATACGCAAAATTTTAAAATGTTATAACTTTCTTATTTTACATCCGATTTTGATGAAATTTTCAGCATTATGCTAGATTGATTTTTCCATATTTATTTCAATCAACATTTTGTGGAGTGGACTTGATTCCCCCTTTCTTTGATTCCGAAAATAAAACAATAACATTGCATGACAAATCACAAATTAAGGACGAATTCAACTTTTTTTTTTACATATCATGCATATAGCTTCAAATCATAAATAACCGGTGTGTTGGCTCAGTTGGTCTCACAACCGGGAGGTTGGGGGTTCAAACCCTGGCCGCGTCAGACCAAAAGACGTTAAAAGATGGGAGTTGCTGCTACCCTGTTTGGCGTTCAACGATTAAAGGGATAGAGCCTCGTCGATCTGGCGCTGCACAGCGGCTGCCGGGCCCACGATCAATTGGGCAAAGCAAATTTTCGGAGTATTTCATTTCATGTCTATTTCGAACAATAAATTATGGATTTATCATTTATCATACAATTTAACAAATTTTATCACAAATGAACTACTTTTTAATAAAAAGTTCTAGTAATGCCTTCTTTACAAAATAATTCGTTTACGAACCCCATATCTTATGAAACTGGGTTATTTTCAAATATACTTCATCTATACGGTGATAAAAAAAAAGATGTTTGATAGAAAGAAAACATTGCATGTGGCTTTGCAAAGACACTAACAAAGTACAACTCGCATTACAATGTTTTTAAGATGGTCAGATCTAACATCGAGTTTTGGGGACCTGGGTGAGTTGAGTCAAGGGCAGAGGGTTCGTGTTTACATACTTTTGAATATAATTCATTATTAATAGCTAGTACCTCATTCATTATACAAGTGTTTTGTCCATGAACACTCACCACCATGTTATGTTTCTTCGTGTGCTTGTAAAGCACCTGGAATAGCGGTTTTCATCATTTGTTTTCTAACTTTTCTTCAAAGGGGCACAACCTTCAAATCGAGCAGACGACAAAAAACGCACTATCGGTATCGTGATGATCGCGATATCCGTAACCACGCGTTATTGATTTTCTTTTCACCCTAATAAACCACAGACCGTCAAATAAACCCATACAATTCTATAGAGTCATCTATTATGACAAAAGGTCGACCCCTGCCTCAAAAGAGGTCCATATTCAATAAGATCCCAGTCTCTTACATGTGTGGTGGTACGTGCGGGAGTGTACTGTGTAATGTAGGCTATACGACTGCTCGCTCAGTAAACACACACCTCCAAGCTCTGGATACCGAGACAAAACAATTTCATATTTCTTACGCTCCTTGAGACCAGCTAATTCATGTAAGTAGTGACAAATGTTTGATGTGTTGTGAAATTATATGACTGATATGAATATTATGTAAATATATATTTTTCAACAACATGATACGGGATTTAGGGAAATAGTGCGTCCTTAGTTACCGTGCAAATATAAATGTCCCATTCATTTTGTAAGCGGACGTTTCTTGAAAGTCCCAATACATTATTACACAAAAAGACTAAGAGAGTATTTTACATGTATTTCTCTCCTTTGACTGAACACAATCCCGTTCAGTGCTTTACTTTTAAACGCCCTGCCTTCCAAGTTTAGGGAAGATAAATCTGAAATCAAATAAAGTGAATGTGTCATTATCATAAAGAAGTTCGTAAGGTAGGCCTGTCTTCTCACTAAAATGTTGGACAATTTCATTGTGTAATATGAAAGTCGCGAAGGAGGTATTTCACATGGTGTACATGTAATAATCATTGGTATTATTTGTCAACTTGTGTTCAAGACACAAATATTATTACATTGAAAATTTCGATTGACGATGATTTTATTATGATCGTCGTGTTCACTGGCCTAACTCGTAAAGTGATAATATTGATAATTATGGTAAAATTGTCAATAATTTGTATTAGCTAATATTACTCCAAACTAATTTGTTTTCTTCTAGTTTTGATTTGTATCGACATACTACTACTAATAATAAAGATTTAAAAAAGGACAGTCAATACATCAATGATGATGGAGGTGCTGGTAAACATAACGATGATAATTAAAATGAGTGTATGGTTGTAATGATGATGATAATATAATAATTTCAATAATTAGAATAATCATAACTATGATGACAGTAAAAGCAATAATAATAAGTTTAATAACCATATGAATAATTACCGTAGTTGAAATATATAACAATGCCAACAACAGTATTCACAAAAGGCCCAGAATGACGTTTTACAACATAATATTCCTCATGTTTAACATTTCTAAAACATGATTGACTAAATGTTTAATGGTAGCATTTTCAAAAGTTTTCTCCAAGATATTTTAATATGTTTCATGAATAATATATTTTCGTGTTTTTGATATCTTAATAACGTTACCAACTTACATTTCAATTGGTATTTAGAATATCATGGCTAAACGTTTTGTTAAAAAAATATTTTGATAATAACATGACCATTAACATTTACGGTGGTTTTAAATACCTTTTGGTAAGCTGACATCTTTTAATATATAATGTTTGTATTAGAGCGGATAGTTATAGTATTACATTGATAGGCAAGGTAATATTCATGATAAAAATCATTACAGCATATGGTTTTGAAATTTACACTACTAAATTTATTTCGCGTGGTTATTCATATCATCTATAACCTCTTATTGTGATGTTTACTTTGTGTTTCGAGTTAAGAAAGAACCTTGGACCATGAAATATGTTTCATTACACGTATCAGTGATAAATGAGTAATGGCTATCTTTGTCATATTTGATCAAAATGTGGATACACAATACCAATGATGATTTGATAATAAAATAAAAATGATTATAAAGATACCAATATAAATACTGTACGACCCGGTAGGCATCATGAATGCCATATACAATGGGACAAAATATCATAATCATAAAATAAAATATATACACTGTACATGCTGTACCTACCCCATTAACTCCTGAGAACTTAATAAAAGGACTAGTTTGCCAAAAAAGAGAAATTAGCATATGGTAATTTTCACATAGTTATTGTTTTCTGAAATCATTCCAGAATTTCCACCAGGTCTTTTCGAACTTATTGCGAAGCATGTAATAATGCTCGTGAAATGAATTTTTGTAATGGTTTAATTTCCATGTAGAGCCACACAAATTAGATTTTCCTAACCTCCACAAAGTTATTCAATCTCTTTGACACAAGAAAGAGTCGCAATTCGTGCGTAACTAACGATCAGTTTTATGAAACAACTAAACTAAATTCTTTGTGAATACTTTCACTTGTGTAATGAATCAACGTGTCCTCACTTCACCAAATATCATTAATCCTATGATTGCAGTTTGTATCATCTTAAAAAAGGCGCTGTATAAATCTAACTGTCATTATTATTATTATCATCATTCCTTCAGATTTCGAGATGTCTTGAACGCCGGGCCTGATACACTACTATGCTGATTAAAGGAAGAGCAAGTCCTAGGACAAGCTCTCGAGTTGATGTCCCCCAGCCAAACATCAGCAGACCATGCCGAGCACCACCTCCAGAAGAAATACTGTCCTTCGAAGATGATGTGGTCTTCGAATGGTCAAAGAGCATATCCCCAGACTTCTCAGAGTCACGAAAGGCACGGATGCAAGCTGAAGAGCAGCGCAAGACGACAGAGAGTCTCTTCCCAGGATTGCTTACTGAGGTCATCGATGATTCTTTGTCCCAACAACCAACCTCTGGGTCAGTTCCAACCTTTGGCTCTCCTGTAGTATTTTCAAGTCTGTTCGACCTAAGGGGAAGTGCTGATGATGTCAACACACGAAATGCATCGCGCTGTGAATCAACGAAATTGTACTCTGGAGTTCGGACCTTTTTACCAGACCGATGCCAGACTGCTCCCCCTTCCAAACATGTTGATGGTGAAGCTGAGAATGGTATGAACGGAACCCAGGTTATTGATATGGCAGCAAAACATGAAATACAAACACGGGAGAGGAGCAAATCCTGTCGGTTGTACGGTGAAGGTGCCAAACGGCGTCCAGATGCTTCGCAATCTAGATCAGCTCGCAAGGTTCGTAAACCAAATGAGGAGCGTTACCTCATGCGGAGGTATCGGGAGAGACCATGTTCTAGAGCTGAAAGTTATATGAACGAAGAAATATTTAAATCAACGAGTGATTTGTCTCGAGAATGTTGCGACGTCCTTGGCCCAAGACATTGTTACGACTGCTCCAAGATAACACAGAGGAACACTTTCGTTGACCGCAACACCTCTTCGTTCCCAAGCATTCACATGACACCAAAAAACATGTCAACAATCACCTTGGTTCAGAGACTCTTCCCAGAGTTGAGCCAGTTGGACATCCTGGAAGGAGTAGCTGATGGATATATATCATCTCGATCGTTTTCTCGTGATAGACTTCTTGAACTTTGCGAGCGCAGGAAAGCGGATGCTCGGAAGAAAGAGATTAGGGAAAAGTGGAAGGGTGTTGCCAAACGACGGATAAGTGCGTTCTCTATTCCAGACAAGCTTCATTTCTTCAGTAACTTTACTGATTTGAGAGCTCAGATACTAAAACAGCGGGGGAGCTACACGGGTATGAAAGATCTGGTGTCTCCCGTTAATAGTCTTAACACTATGCCACCTCCAACCGAAATTGAACTCATCATCAGGAAAGAGGAGGACCGTGAAAATCCTGCGAATTACTTCTGCCCACCACTCATGACGCGCGAAGAAATCCAACGACAGAAGAGTCAACCGCGATTTTACGCAGGAGCGAAGCAAGAATACAAACTTCCCGACGCTCCCCCTCTCACAGACATTCTCCAGAAATCAACTATGACAATTCGAGACTTGGATCCCGAAGGAACTGCCAAACCCAAAGTAGAGAGAACAAAACCTAGTGGCCCACGCATTTGCGGAATGGGTGATCCCAAAAGAAATATTCCAAACGGTGGATCCTTTGGTGGCAGCGGTGGGATGTTAAGTAAGACACCCGGGAGATCGCGGCCTCCAAGATTTGGGCGACCGGAAGTGGGCGGAGGTCTTGCATCTCTCGCGGCATCGTCATCATCATTCACAAGACCGCTGCAGATGGAGACGCTGGCTGAGGACGGCAGCCAGAGTGAGCGGGAAGATGTGATGGAGGAAGAGGAAGAAGATGATGAGGCTGGTAGAAATGAGATGGAGAAAGGGGGAAACCCCCTTAGCTATGAACAACGGCCTCATCCTCGCATGAAACCTCATCATAACACAGGGTACAACCGAAGTAGTTTCGGTGATTTAAACGTTGAGGAAGAGGAGGAGGATGAAAGCGATAACATTGATGGTCAAAATGAAATGAGGATTGATGAGGCAGTGGAAGACGCTGACGAAGATGACGAAAACGAGGAAGACGCGCTTGGATATATTACACATGGGACCAGAAACCTACAATTAAGTAGCAAACATGGATTGGGTAACACGGCTGGACAACATGATGAAACAGGGGAGCTTTACCAGACATCAAAACGGACTGGCATTGAAGGGCACCAAGAAAAGGAAGATGAAAATGACTTTGAAGTAGGTTCACTAGATGGTGTCTCGCTGTCAGAAGATGAAGTTGAAGAACTTTGAGCTCATCATCTGAATTTTACATTTCAACGGATGTTCAATACTTCGTTATTTAATTTGTCCGTTTGGATTTGGAAATGTTTACTCTATCAACTTTGGTAGTCGTGTGAACTTTTGATCAGAAATATACTACAGTCACTCCAAACCCGCCGACTGTATGCCATTCAAAATAGGCTTTCATCCCCCTGGGGGTCGGTGACTGTACCATGATATCACGTGCAGGGTTAACGCACAAAGTGTACCGTGTGATGAAATCAGTGTTTTTGTCTTGCCAAGCGAGGATAATTAATAAGAACTAGATGTGTTAGGGAGTGTTGCAAGAAAGCATCTGCAAATATTATGTTGTAATTTTACATTTATACTTATGTCAATTCTATCTGTAGCAAATAATATCACACTGCTTGTTTCAAGAAGCAGATTAGTAATCAATTGCAAATTTGCAATTAATTTCAATACTTATGATTGATTTAGGGACTGAAGATGGACTTGCAATTGATCGCAAGTTTTTAGCAACACCTCATTAGAAAAACATGTAACTATACAGTGCGTATAAAAAAAAAGTTTACACTTTCAAAAAGCCCTGGGAATTAAAAATGTACAAAATGTTGGTATTTTTTTCACTTATAATTTTGGGTTTGGGTCTCATCTATCCAATAAAAGTAAAAGTTTTGACAGAATGTTACACTTGAGTGAGCACTGTCCATTTTTGTAAAGCTCGCAGAAATGCTTGTTTTCACGCTGTGTCAAGGGGAAAGGACGAAATCAAACTTACCCTGCGAAACATTTTTCATACATTTCCCCTGCACTTTTAGTCAATTGAAATAAAACGGATACATTCATGTATTTTGTAACAATTTTGCAACCCACATTGAAATTTTAACATTTAGTAAGCACAATCTTTACCCTTTTTGTGCCAGCTGGATCTGAAAATATTACTGAATCTGAACAAAAGTTTATACCAGACATCTCCAGCATTTTTTCACTAATTTTTTATCATTCAAAGTGGGTTTCCATTTCACTTGTTCATTTAATACTTGTTTCTCCACACTTTTCCCAAGCTTGACAATGATTAACTAAATGAAAATCAAGCCTAAGCCATTTCATGTAAATCACAGCTCAGTGTAAAGAAAATAACGTCTCGATGGCCTCGGTGTGTGGGGTAGTGGGGTGGGGCGCAATGCATTCTTCGAAGTGTTTTAGGCAAGGAAACAAGTTTTAAAAGGTAAAAGATATCTTCAAATCAATTTTATTAGCTAAATACCACGTGTTCTTCATGAATAAGGTCTATTTTTATTTACATAACTATTCCAAAGTTCTGCGCAAATCATTTTTCACTAACTTTTCAAAAGTAAGTGGTGCTCACTCAAGCGGAAATATTTTTCGACAGTTATATCGTCATTTGCTGAAATGGATCTGTACAAACATAACCAATGTTAAAATGTGGAAAAATCTTCAGGATATTACAAATGTGTAATTTTACAGGATTTTTTCAAAGTGTAAACTTTTTTTTGATACGCAATGTATACTCATTCAGAATCATCTAGTAAAGTCATGGTTATTTCCAGGCGAGGATAAGTTACAAGAAATCGATTTGTGAGATATATTCAGAATTATTTCAATGTTACAGTTAATTCAGTGGAACCGATTCCAGGTCGATCCAAGTTTTTACGTTATTACCAATGATGTGCTATCGGTGGATGTGGAATCGGTTTTGTTGATGTGACTTTTATGTATATCGACCTTGTGTATCAATTCAAGTAAGCCAACTACACGTAAGCGGACATGATGCTTGAAGATGATTTACTAATTACTCTTACAATTAAGAACATGTCTCATGTGCAATGACTTCGTTACCAATTAATTCTTGTCTAAGAAATGGAAATGCGTTTTATGATTATTCAAATTTCAATCAGTATATTTGGAATATAAAAGTAAGAAGGGCCGATAAATATCTTATAAGAATATGTCATGCGAAAAGCAATTCCTGGGCCTCGTAGCATAAAGGTTACCATTATGGTAACTTTTCCAACCAACAGTAACTCGCATGGAATTCTTGGTTCTGATTGGTTGATGATCATCGTTACCATGTTAGTTACCATTAGATGGTAAAGTTTAATACCCGAATAGTAACTTTTATGCAACGGGGCTATGTAAATACAATAAAGCTATGTGTAAGCTACGTATATTTTAATGTTCAGCTATGTATTCTATTTTCTATGACAGCGTTTAAAGCCCACTATGCGATCCGTTGCTATCCAAATTTCAAAGAGATTGTCATTACATTTGATATGAGCATTCCAACCAATAAAATCTTAGCGATCATCGTTCATAATAGTGGTAGGACAACTGAAATCGAAATTCAGTTAAGCTCGAGTCTCCTTGTTGGAATAAAAGCAAATTCAATTCCAAATCGATGACGTCACCATCGACTTGAAGCCGATTTGGACATAACTCTGACCACAGGGCTTGCCGCAACGTAAAATTAAGATTTGTTATTCCTAACATTAGGCAAAACTTCATATAAAATAAATGTTACTTCTAGGAACTTTAACATTTAATACAAAACGCAATTTATTTAAAAAAAATCGTATCGGATCGCATATTGTGCGCTGAGCTTGATAAATGGGTAACGGTAAGATTGTCCAACTGATGCACCGAGTGTACTTACTTTGATTTCATATTATAAGCTATTATTTCTACACTGCATTGACATTCTCTTTCAGCTCTTTTAATTGTGACTAGCATATCAAACTGTGTGACAGGGGCGGATCCAGGATTTTCCAAAAAAATGAAGGTCATTTCGTTCACATAAAATTTGACAAGCAAAACAAAAGGAGGTCCTCACTTGTGTATTAACTACATATTCCCATTAAAAATACATGTTGTGACTTTCAAAGGCCTGGGACACACTTGTGTAAGAACCGATTATCTACATTAATTTCTTTTAATTATAGTTCTCAAAGGGGGAGAGTACGGGTATAAGAAGTCTATGATCTCCTGGAATGTAGTAGACTGCCTTGCATTTTTTTTTCAGATTAACCTCATCATATACTTTACCCACCACGAGTATAACAATACTAATGCCATAAAATTGAAGTTTTACCTCTAAACATATCCATGTTTTGTCAAAAGCGCTCCGAATTTTCGTCATTCTTTAGGATATATATTTTTGGCCCGCTCTGCGTGCAAAATTATAGTCTGCGTGCAAAATTCTGCATTATAATTTTGCACGCAGAGCGGGCCGAAAATTTGGGGGTATTGTCTTTACATTATCTCGCCATCCAAAACATGGAGAGACATTCCTGACTCTAAACTATATGTTTTATTAATTTAGCCTCAATCGGGGAGTATATAACGACAGAGCCATTTCCCCAAAAATATATATCCTAAAGAATGACGAAAATTCGGAGCGCTTTTGACAAAACATGGATATGTTTAGAGGTAAAACTTCAATTTTATGGCATTAGTATTGTTATACTCGTGGTGGGTAAAGTATATGATGAGGTTAATCTGAAAAAAAATGCAAGGCAGTCTACTACATTCCAGGAGATCATAGACTTCTTATACCCGTACTCTCCCCCTTTGAGAACTATAATTAAAAGAAATTAATGTAGATAATCTGTTCTTACACAAGTGTGTCCCAGGTCTTTGGAAAGTCACAACATGTATTTTTAATGGGAATATGTAGTTAATACACAAGTGAGGACTTACTTTTGTTTTGCTTGTCAAATTTTATGTGAACGAAATGTGAATCACACCAAAAAACTTACAATTTTATATCTTTAATGGTATTTTTATGTCAAGTTTGATGGTTTATTTCGCTTTCAGATGTTTTTCAAACATAAAGTTAATAAAGTGCTCCATGTGCAAGGTTTCACTTCAAACATTTTCTCCTTGGTCAACACATTTCCTAATAATATTTCCAAAGGGTGTCATTGGCGTTAAAACCCCATCTCTTGCCATGTTGTATTATACCATTTTACGTTCAAAGTATCTAAATGTTGAGAATGAATGCCTGGAGAGAGTAACAACACCAACCTATTTCCTGATAACCAGTCCTACCCCTAAATGCCCTCATCTACATACACCCATCAGGCCCCGAAGCATGTTATAGATAAAAAAAAATTATCAAGCATTTTAAAATGTGATCGCTACGCTCCCTCGCATGATATTAGAAATATGTTTATACGGGGGGTAGCTGCTTGGTCAATATAAGACTACCTACAATAGGCCTTTCTTATTGCATTAGAATACAACAACGTCGAAATTTTTTTCAAGCCCCCAGAAGCCCCCCCCCCCCCCCGAAAAAAAAAACTTATAGTCTAGAACCAAGCTACACATTTATTGTTCCTTGACCATGCAGTATGATAAATTTCGTTTTATTGTTTTCGTAGGATGATTCATTAATATTATTTGATTTGCAAATATTTTACTTGTTGCATTTGCTTGAAAACAAGAGGCTTACAATGCAAGGTGGTGTAAATAAAAATTTGCCGGCCTACAACATTTCTTTTTCTAATTCTAGTCAGATTGCTTTGATAAACATTACATGAGATGTAATTAATACGAATAGACAGAAATATATTTTGTGGAAAATGACTGAGAAAGGAGGGGAGGGAGAAAGAGAGTGTGTGTGTGTGTGTGTGTGAGAGAGAGAGAGAGAGAGAAGGCGGGAGAATGAGAGGAATGACATTTGAACATGTTGAAGGAGCAGATACTGAACAATGCACTCGATGATATGTTTGAGAGCGGGAATCAAGAGATGAAGAAATCGAAATTTATCAAGAGGGGAAGAAATCCAAATTTATCAAACCAGGGCGTATTCGTTTAATCATTCAATAGTTTATCATGATTCTTATCGGAAACCGTTCAAGAGATCCCCGTGAGCCGGTAAGAGGAAAGAGGGATAGGGATGTACATGTAATTGAGCGATGTGCATCGTCCGCTTCTACGAAAAAGCACGACAAAGGGCTATAGAAACTCACACTAACTCTTTTTAACCCCCCCCCCCCCTCACCCGATCAATTAATCCGCGAGATCTTCTATCGATTATAGCTTTCTAGTAGCCTATTCGAGAACTTTCGAGAAATTAGAGGCTCTCGAATAACTGGTAGAATGCGAGGGTCGATGCAGACCCTATATAGGGAGAACGGAAGGGGGGGTTCTAGTAACATTGTGTTGTGTTGAATCAAATCCCAAAGGTGTCACGTTTATATTGAAGTTTATCGGTGGTCCAACATTTTCAGACGACGAGATCAATATTTGTACAAAATTACGTGAACTTCGTCGTATTTTCTTTGGTACACGGATGACTAAACTGTGTTTACTTAAGCCATGTATGCTGCGGAAGTTGTACTCTATCGTGCATGCTAACAAGGGCAATCACGTTCGCAGTTGAGGAGCACCCGTATGCAAGCACGACTGGAAAAGGGTCCAATAAAGATGGCTGATTCCGTTTCTTTTCGGTTCCTGGTCTTGTACGCACTTGTTCTTGGACTTATCTCGACGATACCTTGCGCAAGTGGGGCTAACTTCTTGGCAACGCTGTTCCATCCGGTGGGACAAGCCTCGCATTACCGCTTTGTTGCACGAATCACCTCTGGTCTAATGGCTAGAGGACACACGGTAACACTCTTGGTTGCTGACACATATGAGCTCAAAGGTTTCGACAAGGATGATGTCGCTACCAGGATTATAAAATTCAAGGTAATAGCCTATCTTTAACCCTTGTTTTCTGGGACCCGGGGAGCGTTTCTTCATGTAGATTTAACATTCTGACAAGTCGTCAGATCTTCAACTTTCCATGATTTTGATTCGCTGAAAAGCACTATCAATCATGTTAATAAGAAACAGGCCAAACGTCAAAAGGCGCTCTAGATAAGGATTTGACGGCAAAATTTGTTAATGCTTGGCATCCAAGCTAAAAGTCTTACTAAAATATCCAAGAATAGCGTACGGCCGGATACGCACTTTTGCGTGAAAGTGCCATTTTAGCGTGAAATGTGAAAGGATATAAAAAATCACGCATTTTGATAAATTGACGGCATAGATTAAATTTTTTTATTACCTTTGATATGCGATCCTTTTGGGGGATTTTCAAATTATAAGTCTGATAAATATACATTTTTAAATTTGAATATTACACACAATTATATGGCACAGTGAAACATATACAGCGATTTCCGTTAAATAAATGTTTGTGAAAACTATCAATAGTTTGAAGTTTTTTACACGTTAAATTCTTCGGTAACGCGTTTACCTATTGAATGTATAGTAAATGTCCTAATGTCACAAATATCAAAAGAATTTTTAAATAATTTTGTGAAAACTATCATTAGTAGAATGTTTGTGTTCCGCATCTCAGATTCGTCCATTTTAACGCGTTAATCGAATAAACACATAACAATAATTGTTGTCATGTCACGTACTGCGAAAAAAATTGAAATAAGATGGAAGATATATCATTTTATGTTATTCAAAAGATAACAATGTACATTTACCGGATGCGAATTTTTATAAAAACAAACCGTGAGTTGAAATTTCGAATTAAAAAACGGAGCATTTTAAACATGATTTTGATGGCAGAAAAGGATGTATCAGTGTCAGTGTGAAGCGCGAGCTGAAATTGGGAGAGACTAAGAGCTAAAAATTTGATATTCTATGCACATTTATTTAATAATTAACTGGATGCGTATTTACCTAAACAATGCAAGCGCGAGGGGCGAGCTGAAATTTTTTATTTTATAACCTAACAAGATGACACTTTAAGCATGTCTTTTAACAGATAGCAAGCTGTTTATCTCATGTATTAAATAAAAAATGGCAGAGCGAAGCTCGGGTTGAAAATTTATTCGGCATCTTTTTGTAATCCTGAGAAGGGTGTCAATCTCGCTAAAATAAAATAAAATAAACACTCGAATCAAGTACAGAATATCTTTGTACCGATTATTTTGAAAACGGAATATTTTCAGCCCCATGTAAACCTTTCGGGCACTACACATGACCTGATAGTCAGCAGGGGGGGGTGCTGGGATGCTGAAGAACCCCCAAGATTTACCTGGGGGTGCTGTGTGTATTGGCAGCACCCCCTGGGATTCTACTATAGGTGTGAGAAATTAATAAATGTAACACAAAAGTGCCCCCCCCCCCCACTTTCTCGGGACCAAAATTACCTTCTATTTTTAGTGAAAGTTGGTCTTTTTTTGTTTGCTTGTCAAATTTACATCAGCACCCCAGTTGAAATATCGTTCCCAGGTCCCTACCCAACCCCGTGTATTTTTTTCTCTTGTTTTCTAATCCTATATAGGGACTCTGAGGGCACAATCATTACATTGCTCGAGTGACTATCATGTAGAACTCTTTATAATGTATTATTTTTCTACATTTGATTTATCTGGCTTCATTGCGTTAGGAGTTTTTTTAGTCGTTGATTATTTTCTTCTGGGAACCTATATGTCTACAAGCTTTGCTTTTTAATAGGTTCCTCATATTTCACGATATTGTATTTCTTTGTAAAACACTACAACTAAGTATTTTTTGTCATCTTCTCATAATTATGTTCAAGATAAATCAATAAACAAAATAGACAAACAATAAATCAAATCAAATCAAATCAAATAGGTACCATCAGCTCATGGTGGATTCTGAGCTAAAGAACCAGTGACTAAATAGATATTTCGGATCGAATATTTTAACAGAATGTTCTCGATTGCATAATGCTATTCCAAGGGGCCTGTTGCAGAAAGGGTTGCGTTTAAAAACAACTAAAAATCAATCGCAAGTCGCTAACCGTGCATCCCATTGGTTTCAAGTCAATTTCATGTTTGGTTAATCACGTTTGACTAAAGTTGTCATGCCAATTTTCTTAAACCTTCATTTTCCTTTTGAATTTAAGTATTGGCCCGCAAGTTGTGGGCCGAAAATCTAAAAAGGAAATAAAAAATAGTGAATAAAGACGTGATTGGGTGCGTACTTTATTCAACGCAATAACGAAACTTGGATTGAGAGGTTTTCTGATGAAATCTGAAAGAAGGCTCATCTCTCTTTGTTTATTGAATCATATCACATGAAATTCAAGCCAATTGTATGAAAAAAATGCCAATGCTAAAAAGCTAATAAATTATATACAGTAGGATTTAGTAATTTCACATTATACTCAATTTAAGTGCCATTAACATTTTTGACGGCCACGCTGTAGTGTACAATGCTTGGTATGATCATCCTCTTTAAACACCGGCGGTGTAATTTAATATTACTGTTTTTGAAAACAGCACACAAACAAATAATTCTTGTTGTGGCCGTATGCTCATGATTGACAACACTCAAAATCTGAAGAACAGAAAGTGGTTGTAAACAAAGTCCTAGATCATTGTGAAAACCGATTCAGTTAAATCCATGTCTTATGAATATTAATAAGACATGCACCCAAAATTCAAAATTTCATAGCGGAATATCATATCATCATTGGTGTCTGAGCTTACAATCAGAGCAAAGAGTCCTGTAATTGTTCAGTTTTCCCTAGATTGAGAGTTGCAATTAAGTAATTGCAGTAGACATTGATATTCCACCAAGTAAAGTCCAAGAAGCGATTCGATAGTGTGCCTGTGAAAAGAGAAATCTTTTGTCACAAGCACACTGGTATCATTTAGAGCAATATCGAGTAATGTATATTGACAATATACATGGTAATTTGTTGAAGAGTTATTTTCCCCCATAAAAATTCAAAGATGGCCGTCATAAATGCAAATTTTGCATGGTTTAAATTCATTCGCTAGACACTTTAGGTTATATATTTTTTAATGGTTAAAATGTAATGATACACCGGAAACCGGCTAGTTCTGACTCAACTATTTTGGTAACGTCTGTAAAAAAATGTGAAGGTGATTATAATCCACTTTCTCTGTTTATGCTTATATGAACTTCTCTCTTGCAGAAGGTTGAACATTTTACTTTAATACACGACTAGGCCATAGGTTCTGTTAACCATTGGAACAATTCGTTTTTAGGTATAATTGTTCAGGATTACAAAAGGTGCTTAAAACATGTAAAATGTCTCATTTTCTGGCCTGAACATAATTTAAAGATAGCAATCTCATTAGGCCAATTAATTAATGAGATATATATCTTTTTCATGAATTCCTACGAATAGTCCTAGATCGGAATATCAAATAGTTTCAGATAGCATGCACTTTGAGCTCGCATCATTGAAAAAGTTTTGTTTTTCCGGTTAAATTTCCCCTTTTCAGATCGGAATATCAAAATTTCTCAGCTCGCGCTCGCATAATTTATCTAGGAAGATACTTATCCTTTACCATGATTACGGAGGGAAATGTAGAGAAAGTTATTTTTCCGCTCCTCCCTATTGGCGATTGTATGAAAACTTCAAATAAATTCGATTTCATGTAACAGAAAAAAAGAAAGTAGGAACATGACATCATGAGCCCACCTATATATTATGACGTCATACGTAGGCCTATATCTGTTTTCACAATGCTGAATTTAAAAAAAATCGATAACTTTGTTATCAGATTATGCCACATGCGTTGAGCGCAGTTTTTTACTTTATTTATTTACATAGAGTTAAGTATTTTCAGAACGGAGTAAGATAGGTATCAAGTGTTTACAGCATTGGTAATATTTAAACAAAACTTTCAAAGAGATATACTGTCACCAGGCTCTGCTTGTCATATTTACATCAGCACCCCCAGTCAAAAAATAGTTCCTAGGGCCCTGGGGGGGGGGGGGGGCAGGGGGCAGTTGCGGCCAGAAAATTTGTAACTCGTTTTAAGTATGTACTTTATGTTTATAATGTACGGTATATTCAGGTTTACCTTCAAAATGCCCACCCGATGAATTATGCGTGTCCCCTTACGGATAACATACAATTATATATCTTCCATCTTACCTGAAAATTTATTTAATGTTTGTGATATTAGGCCGACTGATATAATCATATTCAATAGATAAATGCATTTAAATCGAAGAATTTAAGTTGAAAGACAAATTTTGGAATTTGTTTACAAATTATAATTTCTCCTATCAAAGCCTCTTTATTCATTTATATTGATAGTTTTCACAAACATTAGTATTTTGAGTAAATCACTATTTTATGTTCCATAGTGCTATGGCACTATATATATGTGTGAATGTGTGAAGTTATACATGTACAACAGCTTTGGCAACTCTTTTATTTAAATATTGTAAAGAAATGGATCGGGGTCAGATCGGGGTCGGATCGGATCGGATCGGATCGGATCGGGGTCGCCCAAGCCACTAACCCGTCTCTGTGGTCTAGTGGTTAAGGCACCGGCGTTCAAAGCTGGGGGCCCGGGTTCGATTCCCGGCAGAGACATTTTTTCGGCATCACCAATTTTTCCAAAGGGTAGATAGCTCTGGGGAACCTTGATTTAAGCAAAGCCTATCATTGTTCTCTTCATCCATTTCTTTACAATATATATATATATATATATATATATATATATATATTGTAAAGAAATGGATGAAGAGAACAATGGTAGGCGTAGCTTAAATCAAGGTTCCCCAGAGCTATCTACCTTTTGGAAAAATTGGTGATGCCGAAAAAATGTCTCTGCCGGGAATCGAACCCGGGCCCCCAGCTTTGAACGCCGGTGCCTTAACCACTAGACCACAGAGACGGGTTAGTGGCTTGGGCGACCCTGATCCGATTGACCGTCAGATAGACAGATTTTCGACACTATACCAATTATAATTTCCTTTGTCGGGTGAAGGTGGGTTTTGAACAATGACAAGCCGCCATGCCTCAGCTGGATCAAAGCTATTGCTTTGATACAGTACACGTATGGGAGAAAGTATACAAATGTGTAAAGTTATACATGTACAACAGCATTGGCAACTCTTTTTATTGTAAAGAAATGGATGAAGAGAACAATGATAGGCGTAGCTTAAATCAAGGTTCCCCAGAGCTATCTACCTTTTGGAAAAATTGGTGATGCCGAAAAAATGTCTCTGCCGGGAATCGAACCCGGGCCCCCAGCTTTGAACGCCGGTGCCTTAACCACTAGACCACAGAGACGGGTTAGTGGCTTGGGCGACCCTGATCCGATTGACCGTCAGATAGACAGATTTTCGACACTATACCAATTATAATTTCCTTTGTCGGGTGAAGGTGGGTTTTGAACAATGACAAGCCGCCATGCCTCAGCTGGATCAAAGCTATTGCTTTGATACAGTACACGTATGGGAGAAAGTATACAAATGTGTAAAGTTATACATGTACAACAGCATTGGCAACTCTTTATATATATATATATATATATATATATATATATATATATATATATATATACATATATATATATATACATGGCACTATGTATATATAATTATATGTCCAATGAATGTGTACATTTCAAATTGGAATATTACACACACATATATGTATGTGTGTGTAATATTCCAATTTGAAATGTATATTCATTGGACATATAATTTAAAACTCCAAATAAGAATAATCGCATATCAAAGGTAGCTAAAAACTTTAACATATTCCGTCAAAATATCAATATGCATGATTTTCGACATTCTTTCAGATTTTACGGTGAAAATTATACTTTCACGCAAAAGCGCACTTAGCATCCGCCCGGACATCATTCTTCAGTATTTCCGCAAGACTAAGCTGGGATGTCAAGAAATTACAAATTTTGCTATCCAAAGAATAAAAAACTCATAGTGTGTACTTATACATGTAATTATGTACATAATGTACGGTATGTTCAATTTTTCATTCAAAATGCGCACAATTCTTTTAATATTTGTGGCATTGGGACATTTACTATACATTCGATGGATAAACGACTTTAAATCGAAGAATTTAAGTTGTGTAAAAATTTCAAACTCTTGATAGTTTTCACAAACTTTAATATTGAGGAAATCGCAGTTTTATGATTCACTGTGCTATTATATGTGTGCGTAATATAAAATTTTGAAATGTATATTCATGAGACTTATATTTTGAAAATCCAAATAAAAAGAATCGCATATCAAAGATAATTAAAAAATGTTAACGTATTCTGTCAAAACATCAAAATGCGTGATGATTCTTTCAGATTTTTTGCATAAAATTACACTTTCACGCAAAAGTGCGCTTGGCATCCGGCCGTACGCTATTTCTGGGTATTTTTGCAAGACTTTTAGCTGGGATGCCAAGCTTTAGCAAGCATTAACAAGTTTTGCCGTCCAAAGTATTTTTTAAAAATCGTTTTTTGCCGGTCTATTACAGGTTTTCTCAATCTTTTGCTCCGTATTACAAACATTACAAACCTTTGTTTGCATTGAAGTAAACATAATCTCATCACGATTTCTCTCTGATAGACAACCACCTCGTCGCCCATTAAATCCATAATGAACGACATGCTCTCAATACCTGACCAAGCTGACCCTGGTGTCATGTTGACGATGACGATGTTTCTGGCCCTAAGAGACTACTCCCTTCAGAGCTGTGAAGATTTGTTCAACAACCGTGAACTAATGATTGACCTCCGGAAGCAAAAGTTTGACCTCGTCCTCCTTGAAATGTTCGTACCCTGCGATCCTTTGTTGGCTGAGTACCTAGAGGGTAAGTGGACTTTCGAATTCACTTCAAAGGAAAAGTAAACAGAAAGTCTAAGTTTGACGAAATATATGAAATACGGTGCCCCCCCCCCCCCGGAAAAATAAAACCGAAACCGACAATCATTCTATGATATAATATAATCAGTATTGTATAACTTTATAGCAAAGTTCTGTTTCTTTGATTAATTGCTGGTATTTCCATAATTCCATATAAAAGCTGTATTTCGAGGATTCTCTAACCTAGCATGCCTAGTAAAGACTTCATGTTTAGCTGATCGTCAACAATACATACCTTTGTAATACTGACAGTGAACCTGTAAAACGTCTTCATTTTGAACAAAAAAATAGAAAGATAGAAAGAAAAAGAGAAGGAGAAAGAGAAAGAAAAGTCAGATTAACAATGATGATTGCCTCGTTTATACTATATTTGTAGAGATTAAATTTCGACCATAGTACAGACGGTGTAAAGCCATGACGACGAGTTTGTCAATTACTTATTTGCAATACAAGGTGGGACTCCAAGGAACATCATGTCTTCATGAAAAAAAGATTACGTTTGCCCTAGTTGTTGAGACATCTTTATAAATCCAATGTTTTTTAGTACCTTATATTGCTATGACGGCAAGTCCCAGGTTTCCTGCATACGACGAGGACGTCTACAACATGGAGATGCCGTCATCGTATGTACCATTCGAAAGTATGGGCGACCTCACCGATGAGATGAGTTTTGTTCAACGGGTTCAGAACTTCATTGGACGATACGTATTGTCAAAGCTTCTACAGTACCTGAATACGAGACCGTATCGGTGAGCTATGTGTGTTGCAGTCTGTCCGATTGTCTGTGAACCCGTTAGAGAATAAAAGATTTCGCTATAACTTATGTTTATATGCCCGCTCAGTCTCCAACTACTAATTCAAAAGTAATTTTACTCGTAGTTAGTTAAGCCTATTATTATTAGTCAAGTGCCTTGACCCGATACCGGATTTTGACAGTCACCAGATTTGAAGACTTGTATTGAATAAGAATTATTTCAAACTGCAAAGTAGCCGATCATATTTAAATTTGGAACTCTGGCACAAATTTCCTTCAAAATGCATATTTTATGATGTGCCACATTTGGGGGGATGGGGGTTGAGGTTAACAAAACTGCACATTTAAGGTGCTCCCAATGTGACCTTTGTAGCTTGTAAAGGTCTCAAAACCAACACTTTTGACTAAAGACATAGCTCTTGGTTAACATCGCATCTATCGCCAGTCTTGTGCCTATACCTATTATTAGCCCTACCATGTCTATCATCAAGTGTATACTTTATTTTACTCTGTTTACACAGTAAGTTACAGCTTGAGCACAACATTGACCCTACTTCCTCGATCCGGGAGATTTCTGGAAGAGCTGAACTGTGGTTGTGCCACATAGATTTCGCTCTTGAGTTTCCACATCCTACTGCTCCAAATTGGATAATGATAGCTGGTCTGGTGGCAGAAGGAGAGACCAAACCTTTACCTCAGGTGATTTTTGAAATTTTACATTTGCATTAGGCAGCCATTCATTTCGAGGAGTTTTTTTTTAGTGAAGTGAAGAAATTATGTCTCCTGGGGCCGGTTTATAGAGAGTTATAACTATTTAAACCTTGTCATTGTGACAAATACCATGGTAAGAAGGATCAACAGACAATAATATTCAAGATATCAATATCTGAACTTACAGTACTGAGAACTTACAATAATTGCGACTCTATTAATATGAATAGGGCCAATGGTCATTTGTCATGTTTGTTGGATTGGAAAATTATAGCAAATGATGCCTCGATCAGACCGAGTGCATGAAGCTTCTTGCTCGGAGGAGCACCCTGAGGGGCGATACATCAAAACTTTCGTTCGAGAAGTTGTCAGATCTGACAACTTTCCTTGAATTTGATTGGCTGAGAAGCACAATTACTTTGGTAAGTGTCTTGTCTGATAAAACGTTCGAAAGTCCTCTCATGAAACGCGCCCCTGAACCACACTGAACATGCTGAACGAGTTCTGGGCCATCATGTTAATGAGCTTTCTCTGAGTTTGAAGTCGCTGTACAACTCAGAGAGCTGTACAACTTTAGGGACGGACCCCTAATTTGGCACCCTAAGTATCGTAATCAGTGAAAAAGGGTTCTTAATTCTTACATATAAACTGTGTCGATGGCCCACCACAATTTCCATCTGGCTATGATCATGATGACGCAGTCATTTTAAACGAGACGCATGATGCTTTAAATATGAAAGTTCCAATAAGTGAATCTATTTTACTGCTAGTTCGGCATAAAGCTATCAATGTTGAAATCAAAAATATTACTTGAAATCCAAATCTATACAACGTATTTTCGTCGTCTTTCTGGACGCGGATGCGTAGCGCCAGCTTAAAGGTCAAGTCCACCTCAGATAATTATTAAAAATGAATAAATAAAGAAGAATCAGACAAGCATAACGCTAAAAATTTCATCAAAATCGGATGTAAAATAAGAAAGTTATGACATTTTAAAGTTTCGCTTATTTTTTCACAAAATAGTTTTATTTAGTCACATGCAAATGAGTGAATCGATATTTATGATGTCCCTCACTCACTTTTATTTTTTTTTATTATTGTTTGAATTATACAATATTTCAACTTTTACAGATTTAACAACAAGGAAAAACTTGGCTGAACCATAAAAATGTTAAATAATGGTAATTCCACATTTTCAGGGAGAAATTAAACTTTTTTTCACAGGACAATGGGGAGAAAATTAGAATATTCATATAATAAAATACAAAATAAATATGAGCTAGTGATGTCATCAGTTCCCTCATTTGCACACCGACCGGGATGTGCATATAACTGTTTTGTGAAATAAAGCGAAAGTTTAAAATGTCATAAGTAAACTTTCTTATTTTACATCCGATTTTGATGAAATTTTCTTTCAAATAAACTTTTTGTTTGGGTGGACTTGTCCTTTAATAAGATCTTGAATTAGCTAAAATATTTCCTGGTTTCCGATGTAACGGGACCGATGAACATGAGAATCGTGAAGTTTATGTCGATGTATATTTTCATCATTTCATTTCTTATGTATAGGAATTGGAATCGTTTGTCCAAGGATCGGGAGAATACGGTGTCATTGTATTTAGCTTGGTAAGACGCCCTCTTTCGACAAGTTGATTCTATATTTTAATGTCCACAAAAATGCTCTTCATCTAAAGGTTTGTTTTGTTCATTCAGTGCCTTCAAAGTTAAATGTATCATTTTAGGGTATCGTTCTTATTAGTTTGAAGTTTACACGAAGAATCCACTGGAAGGGATAAAACGAAAGGAAAATTAAGTCTTTTCACTTTTGTTCTTGTTCTACTTTATTGTTTTAGTTCTTGTTAGTCCTGCACGTTTTCGTTCTTCTAATTCCCTTTTCTTTACAACTTTTTTTTTCTTTTTTCCATGTATTCTCTAATCTTTTCTGCTCCTTTGACGTTGCAGGGATCAACCGATGTAAATCTATTAAATGAGCGCATGAACGAAGACTTCGCGAAGGTTTTCAGTGAATTGCCGCAGAGGGTGCTATGGAAATATGTTGGCCCTCCTCTACATAACCTTGGTAACAACACTCACCTGATGTCATGGTTACCACAGCGTGACCTCCTTGGTAAATCTCTATTTTACTTTCTGCAGATAAATAAATAAAATTGTTTTAATTTGCGAGATTGATTCTGATCTCTCCCATTAGTCAAAACTATTAGCATATACTATTATTATACTATACATGTACTTTGTTACGACGAAATGAGATGATATACCAAATTCTTTCATAGTTGACCAAGAAAATTCCGACAACTCCTTTCATAAAACGCTCCTTTTTTGAAGAAGAGTTTTATTTTAATTTACAGGATATTTTTGTAAAGTTTCATACACCAAACACAAATTTTCTGTGATTTTACACAATGCATGACAGCTTACACAAACCAGTAAGATTACATGAATGATGTGAAAGTTTCTAACCGTGTAACCCACAAATAAACGCTAAGGAAATTACAGAATTTATTGATTTTTCTCACATATAGCTCATCCCAAAACGAAACTTCTGATATACCATGGAGGTCTCGCGGGAGTCTACGAGGCAATGCACTTCAAGAAGCCCATGGTTCTTATTCCACTCTTTGCTGATCAGCCCTCCGTAGCGGCCCGTATCGCAAAGAAGAAGATGGGTGCTGTCCTTAAAAAGTCAACACTCTCCGCTGACGTCATCAAATCAACTATTAACCAAGTACTGACAGACCCAAGGTGGGCTTTCCATGGTTTTAAGCCTGTGGTGTTAAATATGACACCAGTGTTGTTCCTAGAGGACCATACCCTGAGGTGTTAGAAATACACCATAGAGATCGAACATACACAGCAAAAACTGTGGTGTTAACCGGTGTACATAGAGGACCACATCAGTTATTCTACATCGGTGTTAAAATTTACAGTGTTACTTTAGCACCTATATGTGTTATTACAACACATTTGGTTGTTACATTCACACTCTTTGGTGTTATGTTCAATCTTTAGGGTGTCATTTTAACACCTCAGAGTGTGGTCCTCTACTAACACCAACTGGTGTCAGTTTTTACATCACAGTTTTTACAGGAAACACCATCGACACCAACATTACCAAATAGTATTCAAGTAACAACCAAAGGTGTTGAACTAACACCCAAAATGTAACACCGGACAAAGTAGTGGTGTGGTCTTCTAAGTACACCAAACAACACCAGACTCTCTGCAGGACTGTTTTCATAATATTTCAAATTGTTGTTAAATGAATTCTGTTATTTTAAAGATCGAGTCGACTATTCATGACATGGAGTTGATTTCAGCAATATCAGGCAAGCATGACAAAAAATTCTGCGGAAAAGTTTTGTATGTTTCGCTTAATATTAGGTAAAAGGGGAATTCACATTCTGCTCAGTATGCAAATATAGGTATAGCCGATAATACCACACACTCATTTATTTATGACAATATCGGAATCCTCATTTGCATATTTCAGTCGTGATGGGCATATATAACTTCTGCGAAAATTAGCAAAAAGATTGTACATGGTGTTTTTATGATATATTCAGTGTTATGCATTTTTACTTCTCCCTATTTATTTAAATCAAATTCTTTTTGTTGAGATGGATTTGACTTTTATATGATGTGTTTATAAGATATTGATATTAGCGGACTTTAAATGAAAAGTATATTTCTCGTTATGTAATCTATAGTATATTTCTTGTTTGATCATGGCTAATTGAAAATAGTAATATTTGTTGTTAAAATATATTTGGCATCGCCATCGTCCTGTCACATCAATTTCGCTGTCGCAAACGAATACTAGCGACTTCCATAAAGCATGTAACATTCTCTCATTAATGAGTAAAAGTCATTTTCATGATTTCGATATGAATACAATTATTGCTTTATCAGTTATCAAGCCAACGTTGAGAAGTATGGATCCATCAGCAAAGACACGATAGTCAGCCCGCTGGAGACAGCTATGTTTTGGATCGAACATATCGTCAAATTTGGCGGCTCACATCTTAAATCTAGAGCTGGAGAGATGAACTTCGTCGCCCTAAACTCGCTGGATGTCATCGCCTTTCTCCTCGTCATCGTCCTACTCGGGCTTTATATCGACTACCTTATCTTGCGAGCCTGTTACCGATGTATTACCAGAGGGAAAACTACGGCGAAACCAAAATCGGACTAAATGTTCTGAAATCCTATCAATAAGAGTTCATTTGTTTTAACTTTCTAAACTAAAGAAAAAAGAGCAATCTTTTACTCATTTTTAAATCATTAAATTTATAATGAATTTAGAACATCAGATTTTTTCAAACTATTCACTCAATTACAAGTGAAAGTCATTCTTAATCGAGTGAAATTCATTCAATACCTCCGAATAATTAATTATTTACTGGATGAAGTGCAAACAGAGGACTAACCTCAAATTGGGTTAAATTCTAATTCATTATATCACACTACTTTCCAACATACTTTGTAAATGTTTGCCTTGTTCATAATGTAAGCATAGTATAAAACATTTTTTAATAGGTATACACATGGAGTCATTGACCATTTGAAATGTAAAATAATAGTCGAATGAGGCCGAGAAAGAGACCAACACTTTTATTACGAAATAAACGTTTGCAGTGGAAGATGTTTTCTCTCAAAACAGTGAGGCAAAGTGAAAAAATGTTCAATTCAAAGAAACATTTATTTTCTTCAATTTCACAAATTTCTACACTTTTCGTAAACATAAATTCATACAAATATCAGTTTGTCAAGAAGAATATATATGTTATGTTTATAGGCGTGTACCCTAAAAGCAAATGCTTGTGGTGGGATACGCCTATTATACAGTAAACAATACAAAGAAAATATAACAGCCAAATAATGTTTAGACATTTGTGAATTTTATTGTGAAATAAAATGTAATTTTTTATACAAGAGGAATCATAAGTAGTCTCAATTTTGTTTTTCTTACGCATCACCTTACATGAGAATCCGTACCACTAGCGTACCTACGGAGGGGGCAGGGGGGGCACTCTGCCCCCCCCCCCCCTGACGAGTCACCAGCAATGCAAAAGACGTATCTTTGCCCCACCTGACGGGCTTGAAAAACCTTTTTTGCCCCCCCTGACGAGCTTTTTTTTTTTTTTTTTTTGCTTGTCAATTTTTTTTCTGGTGCGGAATCCTTTATTTGTGATCGAAGACCTTTTTTTTTTTTTTTTTTTTTTTTTTTGGCTTGTCAAATTTTTTGGCGGACGGTTTTGCCCCCCCCCCCCTGTGGAAAATCCTAGGTACGCCACTGATCCGTACCATACAAAATTATATACATTGGACCGTACATATATAATATTAGGCCTACTTAATCTATATTTTACAGAAAACTGCAATTTGTTTTGTCAAAGTTGGATGATATAAACTTTATCAGTTTACATTATATCAAAAGAAATTTTTTTAATATAACGTGCGGATAGGGTTTAAAAATGTTAGGTTTTGGCTGCTGGATAACGTGTAATGCCACTGACCGGAATTTTTCTATCCACAAAAGAAACTCGAAGTTGCTTCCCAAATTCAAATGTCGTATTTAAGATATCAATATGTAAGTATTGTTTTGCAGGTACCAAAATGGGTAAGATAATAATAGTGATAATAATATTAATAATAATAGTAATAATAAGAATATCCAACATTTATGTGGCGCTTGATACAAATGTTCTATTATCCCGGGTTTAGCACGGCTACCCTGATCGGACGCTCGAACCGGGTACCCATTTACTACACCTGGGTGGAAAGTGGGAAAGTGTTTTGATTTGAAAGAACTATTAACAAGTAATCAGTCATTTCTTTGTCCATGTTCCTCTTAATGCGACTAACAGCTCGGCTAAAGCCGGGGTAATAATAATAGCAGGGCCCGCTAGGAGAACAGTTTCGGAACTGAAGTGGCTACCCTGGGTAAATATACATATTTTATTATCATTATTAACCGTTTGGGGGGGATTTCATGGCATCCACAATATACAGCATACAAACTCTATGTATGTATTGGCTTATAGCCCCAGTTGTCGAGATAAATTGAGAGTATAAACTTGACAGAAAGTCTCACGCTGTAAAACTGACAGCACCAAGTATTAGAAAAGACGTGTAAAAATGTAATGCGACATGAATCTCCCATATGGTTGGACAATTTTTGCTACCTCATTTGATATGATATACTGTTAATTGTTGTTTCTTATTCATGTTAGTGCATTTAGTCCTCAAATGATTGTCATTTTTTCTTCCAACCCGCCCCACAATCCCATCTCAAATTTGCTAGCTCTATTGTTTGTTATACAAGCATCGTTCCTTATGGAGTCTGGACAACGCCTGTAATGGTATAGTAAATGTAATTCGTAATTGTAGATATACTGATATATTAAATACTTTAATTTTCAATGGCCATTCTTTGTAAGATTTACGCGAATAAAACAAATTTCCTTCTATAACATTGTATGATGTCATAATCTGTCGATAAATCGTCTGAACATGCCCTGTCAAGGTTATGTTTTATAGTTTAGTAACAATAAACATACTGGCACCGAAAACAAGTGCATAAGGAGCAAACAGACTAAACCTATAAATTATTTTAATTCTGGACGAATAATGAATTTAGGCTTATACTAACAGCACCAAGATGAGTATGATTGTGGATTCAAAGAACGCATGCGATACGCTTTTGCAGATAGTATATCATTGTCATACATAGAAGTATTGAAAATATGATATGAATGGAATCATCCAAGTATAAATTGAATAGACGTCATATGGTCACTCATGCCGTACTACTAAATAAAATACATTGCTGCACATCGTGTAATTGGCGTACGTCAAGGATACCTCGCTTCACCCATTTTCTTCGAGGTGAGGAAAAATATATGGGCGTCTTTGAAGATCATTTTGGAATAGTGACTTTCTACAGAAATCATATTGTTTTTTTTTACCCAGATGTACTCCCTTTCATGGTCAACATAATAGCAGCAATTTCTTATAAGGTCTTTCAAGTAATGAAAAGTATGATATCATTTGCGTCGTAGGTATATTGATTGAATTTCTATAGATTTGCCACACAACTTCTTGGCCCTAATCTGGCAAAAGGGTCTATATGCAAATTCGCCCTCGAAACATTTTCTGAGAAAATCAGCTTTGAAGTTTGAGCATTATGACATAAAGTGCTGTGATGGAATCAAGATATAAAATAGTTATGATGTATTATGGATTTGTTAAATAAAGTAAGTCACTTTGTTTTGATGTAAGGAATTAAAAGATGTATGGACCTGAATTTATTGAGTTGATAAATATAAATAAATATATATACATTCCGCGTGTTGGACACAGAAAAGGTAAAAGAGACAAAGACATGAAAGAGGTAATGCATTATAGTTCCAACAAAGTTTATTTTCAAGTATCCTCAAAATCTTCGACGCAAACCTCACGTCTTTGTCAGGGAAACAACGCTTACACGCACACACACCCTCACACACACACACCCCCTCTCACACACCCATACATACATATATATAAATATATATATATATATATATATATACATATATTTATATATATATTGAACATAGTGTTATTAAAGCAGTCAAATCAAAGAATGGCGAAGGAGCCCTAGCTATTACCCCATTTGTTTTTTTACTTTCTAAACTAAAGAAAAAAAATGAGTGAGTTCAAATCCCACCTCTGCCATTATCTCCACTTTACCAAAAAGGCCCTAGAGTAATTTCTGTCGTATATAACGGTCACTCACTATTACTGATTAACCTTGACGTAAAAACTGTTTCATATGTATTGGTTATATACCAGCTTGGCGTTGATGCAGAAGAATGCTGCTTTGCCGAGTTCCTGCAGGAGTTACCTCAACACAAACAACTGTACGTCTGATCAAAAGTAGATATGAAACACTTCCTTTGCAACTGATTTTCTTTTCTTCTAAGGATCAGCATTGCAAAGTGTTTATAAATAAAAATGCACATGTATATAGGCGATTAAGCATGATAAGTTATATCATTATCTATTAAAAAAGGAAAACAGGATACCATTATAATAGAGTATGCATTATAAGGTTTTCTCTGCAATTAATTTTGAAAAGCCAGGAGACGTTAACTGTTTTCCTCCGATTTTTTAAATTGTAATCATGATCGTTGAAGATTGATATTAAATAATCATGGCCCTGGCAAGTGGGGGTGCTGATTTTCACAGGATACTATATTTTAATTGAACAATGTGTATTGTCGTTTTAAAGGGGAATCAAACCCAAATAAAAAGCTGGGTTCAGAGGAAATATAGAATTCAGACAAGTAGATAGCTGAAAGTTTCAACAATATCGGACAAACAATAAGAAGATTAGTTGTAAGATTTGGTAACCCCAAAGGAGACTTCAGATTGGCCGCATTAATGAAAACATAGTACAGGGGCCCGTTGCAGAAAGAGTTGCAATCAATCGCAACTCCAAAAATCAAGCGCAACTTGATTTTCAACCAATCAACAGCGCGCATTTTTGACTTGCGATTGATTTTTTGACTTGCGTTTAAACGCAACTCTTTGTAAGACGGGCCACTGATCTGTAAACTATCTGATCTGGATCTGGATTGTATACGGATCAGTGAAAGCAACGAGTATATTCACATACATAAAATGACTAAAATTTCATTTTTTTTTTCTCTCAAAAGTTTTAGTTCAGATTATATTTCTCTTTCATGAGGAGAGGACATAGAACAATATGCTACCTTGAATACTGTTTTATTACTACCCCAAAGGAATATGTACAAATCCCTGATAATTAAGTACACATTCTATAAAATCTGCATTGTCTGAAGGATCTCAATTTTAGAATAGCCATTTATTATTCCTTGTCAGATTTCTTCCAGAATTTCACCATTCTATATTACCTATATGTCATCTCCTCTCTCACACAACATTTTATGACCAAAGTTGGATTTCTCGTTAAGTATTCCCGTCGTGTAAAAAAATGTAGTCTTGGTCCAAGTCCCTGTCCACGGAGGATTATTCTATTATTCTGTTGGGGGTGTTGAGCATTGTCACAGCAACCCCCCCCCCCCCCCCCAGTAACAATATATAATCCTCCGTGGCCAGGTCTACTGTATGCCTATAGGTCTACCTTTATTCTAAAAAGGTGGAATCCCAACGTAGATATTTAAAACTTAACCAAACATTAATTGGTGGGGGCTACAGCATGTACAGTGTGCTTAGTGCGGACGAGTTCTGGGGGCACGTTTTGGGTTTTTTGTTTGTTTTTCTTTTTACATAGAGAAGAGTACTATCTTGGTAAGTTTGTCAGTTATTGTAATCATTCAATTTCGTAACCGATATAGCCGATAGAAATATTTAAAAAAATGTCACCATGATGACCATTAGTGTAAGTCTTTATAAAACCAGCCCCTGTTTACGATCGAGCAAGTAAAAAAAAGGAATAAATAAAGGGGGATTCCATTCCATTTTATTTCATTCATTTTTGTTTCATATATTCAGATATTCATTCTCATGCTCAAGTAAAATAATTTACATTTGCATAGAAATAATATTCTGGCTGTTGTTTGTCGTGCTCTTAGAAATGGATGGTGCAGTACTTACCTGCATGGTAAGCATAATCGCTCAGATAATCGAAGGTATATGATGCCAATAGTGCTGTTGGAAAGAACTTTACTATGAAATGAAATGAATAAGGAGGGGGCATGGGATTCCGTCCCCTTCACCGTAACAGTATACGCTAATATTCACAGCTAACAGATACCACGTCATATCTTTCTCAAATATTTGCATGTGTTATCATTCATTCATTGGTGTTATGAAATTGAACTTTGTCGTGTGGCTATTCATACACTTGAAGACTTACAGCTTAATCACAACGTGAGTTGATTTCAATATTCTTCAAGGTGAGTGAGGGCTTAGCTTCTGTAAGAGACATGGTGCATCCGGTGTATTAGGGTATGTACGTATTCTAAGCTTCCAAAATGGTGAACAAGATAAAAGGATCAAAGATGAAGTAGTCTATTCATGCTGTTAGAATCCTTGGGGTCCTAGGTTTGATAGTTGCCGCGTTCGTTTCGACAATTCCTAGTGCGTCTGGAGCCAAATTCCTTGCATCCCTGTTTCACCCGCTGAGCCAAGCTTCACACAATGCCTTCGTTGGTCGACTCACAAGGGGTCTCGTGTCTCGAGGGCACACGGTGACGGTCCTAGCTGCTGATACTCATGACTTCAAAGGCTTGCAGAAAGATATATCATCTACAAGGATAGTTACTTTTAAGGTAGGAGATGACCCCTTTTCTTTTCAAATGCGTTAATCAACGACTAATTTCTGATATTTATCGCCTGGATCACTGAGCTCGAAAAGCCATTTTCAAAATACAGGGGATGTGATCAAATAGGGTACCTGATATGAATTATAGTGGTATGCCTTTATTTGGTGTGTAGAATGGGATATTTTCAGCAGCGCAGTATGTTCAGAGTTCAAAGATTTCTCTGAACTGTACTACAACTTAAAGCCACTACGCCACATCTATTTTGAACAGCGAATTCTCAAGACCGATATAAACTACCTAGTATGGACCCTAAATTATTTCAACATCCATAACATGATATTATATTATGCCAAGAATTAAAATGTTTTAAAAAACTGTAAAACGTTCCTCTTTTCAATAGAGAGCAATTAAATGACAATCATATTTTTAAAAACCACAATATATTTCCGACTTTTTAATGAAAGGGTAGGCCTATATGTACAAAGGTCTATTGCAGGAACATTTTAAAATGTGTTCAGGGTTCGCTACTCCGGCCTTTTCAGACATTCTAAAATGTCAGTCCTCCGCTCATCTCGCCTCCCTGTATCTCCAGACAGACGGTACCTCTTCAGCGATGGAAGATATTGCGAACACCAAGCTCTCCAAAAGCCAAGATGGGGATAACTGGATTGAAACAGTAAGACTCTTAATGGCCGTTGGAAACATCGGTAAGCAGAACTGTGCCGATATGTCCAACGATGATGACGTCATGAATGATCTCCGGAAGGAAAAGTTTGACCTCCTTCTAGTGGAGATGTTTGTGCCCTGCGATGCGTTGTTGGCGGAATACCTGAAAGGTACGGCATTTCTTTCACTACCTTGAATAGATTGCATCACGGAAGGTTATCTGAAGTAATCAGTAGATCTTCATTGGCTAGTTTGTTATAACACTTCTGATATAACGTTTGTAAAACATTCACTGATCTTAAAGCAGGGGGGGGGGTGTGGGCCGGAGTGGAATCCGCTATAATTTTTTATTTTTTTATTTCCTTAAGGATCCCACCAATCGTCCTTTTTCTTGAACCCATGACAGTCAGTCACTACGTGAAAACGAAAAATTATGGACAGGTTTTCATAATATTCTTACCACTGCCTGTAGTTCCATTCATCGTTATGACGTCATCATTTCGTTTTCCTGCTTTCGACGAGGACTTATACAACCTTGAAATCCCTTCATCCTACGTTCCTTTGAGTTTGGGCGCTTTCACCGATGAGATGACGTTTGTCCAACGCGTGCAGAACTTTGTCGGTCGCCATGTGATAGGGAAGATCTTACAACACATGAGCTTCAGGTCTTATAGGTGAGTTATCGTAAGAATATGAATTGATGTTACAGTCACAACGACACCTACCTGAGACCATTCAAATTTATCATTTCAACGTCTCGGGGGAAAATTAGATAAATCATGACAAAAGTTATGACAGTGTTCCAGAATATTACCCCTGAACTATATTCTCATTGCGTACTGGACTTGCGCTTACATGGAAACGCATTAAAGGTTAACTTTTCAGAATGATGTCGAAAGCACTCACGTACCTCAGCCCGAGGGATTGGGGAAGGCCCGGATGACCTTTTTTTATGGAAATTATGATGACTTTTGGTCTCTTTATTTCAGTTCTCAGAAAATATTACTTGTCCCTCTCATGACGACATTGACGAGATTCTCCGGAAGGTACACTGTTAGAAAATTTCTAATTAAAAAAAAATCCTGCAGCAGAGTCTCGAGAACACCTGTAATCTTACTGCAATGTGTAATCTTACATGCATACATTTGTGTAAAATTACAGAAAATAGATATTTGGTGTATGTAACCTTACAAATGTATTGTAATAAAACTGTTTTCCTCCTTTTTGAACCAGACCTGTTCTGTAAAATTCTATAACAATTGTATAAAATCTTTCCAGTTTTAACAATTGACAAAATGATTTGGTTACTTCTTTCTGTAAAATCTTTTTTTTTTTTTCTCTTCTGTAAAACCTTCTGTTTTTTCTAACAGTGTATGCAAAGTTGGAAAAGAGTGTTATTTCAACTGAAAGGACATGATGTCAGTAGAAATGTTTGGTTGCAAGCTTTCTCGTTCCTTTCCAAGTTCCAGAACAAGGCTTTGGAAAACCCCATAAGGGAAAGGCGAAAAATCGTGTCCACTCTTCAACCGTTTTCATCATCTTGTTTATGTTATCTAAACACTGGATGACTGTGCTACCTTTTGCTTACATTCCTTTTTGCCTGGTATCACCTCTACGAATTTTACTCATCCCCCGTGCAGACAATTTCTTCCCTCTTCCCTCCTATACCTCTCTTCCCTCATTATTTTGTTAATTTTAAAATCTATTGTCAATAAAAAGCTGGGTCACAGATATACTAGCCCATCATCTTAATAGGCCTCTCCATACCCTGTCTGCATAGGGACATCCAGTTGCAACACGACATCGCAACAACATCGTCAATGAGAGAACTCATAGGACGTGCCGAACTCTGGTTATGCCATGTCGATTTCGCCCTCGAATTCCCGCATCCCACCGCTCCGAACTGGGTGATGTTTGCCGGCTTGACGGCGAGCGAAGGGACCAAGCAACTTCAGGAGGTAGGTTGAATTTCATCGAGGATCTCTAATTACAAACCATGATATAAGGCTCTTATAATTGTGAATTGGTCCCATTATACACTTAACCCTGGGGGTACTTGGATTATGATTGGACGGGAATGTGAGGCTGGGGGCCATTTTTAAGGGTCATTTGACCTTGAACATGTACCCATGTCTAAGGATTTTTTCTCAAAATGCAGACCCATGCCCAGGATTTTCTTTAAAATATAGACCCATATTCCAGATTAATTCTGCCTTTTTTAAGCAATGAGACCATCATAATAAAAAGAAAGATCATGAAGTCTGTGACGTATAACTGCAAGTGACTTGACAGTCGACAGTACTCAAAACAAAAGACTCCATGACGCAGATTATCCTGTTATCAGACGATGCTGCTGCATACCATCAAGCGTACCATCAGGAATACTGGCGAGCATGCATGCACTATTTATGCACGGTACTGTAACTGTATACGGTCGGCCGAGTGTGCCAGATATGCATAGAGTGACGTACCCCGGTGCCCATTGCTATCATACTAAGATGTGGAAATACTACAGGTTGAATCTACTCGTCCCGGGGTTCCGCACCTCGTACTCTCGACCGGGATTAACATAGACATTTCATGGGCATTTTCGGGGGCTTTTCCTGGGGACCCTTATAAGTATTTGTTTTTTGTTTCAGAAACGGACCCATGTGTAAGGATTATTCAGTTGAAAAATAGGACCCATGGCTAAGGATTTCTTGCATTAGCAATACACATGTCTAAGGATTTCTTTGCAAAAAATAAAAAAACGACCCACTGAGCGGCATATCCCCGTATGCGATATACACAAGATACAGATAGCGCTTTATAACCGTTATCCTAAGACCCTAAACTCTTTTTATTGTTTGCCAAGAAAAACTGTTTTTGTACCAAATTATGCATTTCATTTCTTGCATACATGCTAGTTCGTTCTTGTTACTCTTATTTCTCTTCCTTTCCAGGATTTGGAAGACTTCGTCCAGGGGTCTGGAGAAAATGGTGTAGTTGTTTTCAGTCTGGTAAGAAATTCAAATAACCAAGTCACTTAATATTTGAATTAAATCATGAAGTAATCCATAAATTCGGATCATTGACAAAAATAACTAATATGTGATAGTCCTTTTCTAGAAAATTGATTTCATAAGATCTTATTTCGGAATGTATCAAATTGAACGTGGATTTTTCACAAATAAATTAATGTCAAGGACCAAGTAAGATATCAGAAAATTACAGACTTTGTCCTCTATTTCGATAGACCAAGCCCGTGAAACATGCGTTCCAATTCGTCCAAGTAAGGAAACGGTGGTTTAGTGGAAAACCCGTTCCGAACGATTGCTAAGAACAATTGCTACTTCGCAAATGCTATAAGACCCGGGGGGGCACTACCATAGACGAGTGGATACCATGCGCGACCAATGGGTCTCGAAAAGCACCCTAAACACGTATTTTCCATATTCTGAAAATGCACCCCTTAACATGTATTGGCGTGTGAAACCCTACCCTTAACAAGTATTGGAAACAAAACGATACTCTTGGCAAGTATTCCCTGAATTGAATCCCTGAATACCTAAACAAGTACACCGATATTTCAATTGTTATGTCACGGACGTCGGTCGTCGGTTTTACCTTTACCTATATAGTCGTTTAGTATAAGCCCCTCCTCCCACACCTCGCGCAAAACGGTACTCTAAACACGCAGTGTTGACTCTTGGGGCAAAAAGAACATCCTTTATAAAACATTTTAGGCTTAATTTTTTATACCCTCGCATATTTGACCCTAACCACGTAGCTTTCCTACCGAAAATAGATACCCTTTTTTCATAATTTTAGTGTTTTTGACACCCTTATTACGTTACGTACGTAACGTGCCCTATCTTGAAAAGGACATTATTTTTACTTTTTTTTTTTGGTCGCGCATGGTATCCACTCGTCAATGTAAGTGCCCCCCCCCCCCCCCCCCCCCCCGGTATAAGACACAAACGCTGACGCAATTCTCTACGACTATTAGTAGATTCGGATAATGCTGAATGAAGAAAACCCTTGCTACTTGGGCAACTAATGCTTGATGTTCTACCGTAGATGGAAACCTTTCCGGCATGACTCGATCTGACCATGCTGGATTGCTCTTTTCGTTCAGTACAGGGTTCGACTAAGAGGAATCTCCTGAGCGAGGAAACCATCGAAACGTTTGCACAGGTCTTCCGAGAGTTGCCTGCGAGAGTTATTTGGAAATATGATGGTCCTGTTCCCCGTAACCTTGGCAACAACACACGCCAGATGCCATGGATACCACAGGCCGATCTTTTAGGTAACGATATAAAAATATATAAATATATATATTACTAGTCTGGAAGGAAAGGGGTGAGGGAGATTGACAAAAAGTTAAGTGTGACAAAGTATTTCTTTCCCAATCGCTTGCAATTATCATTTAATTGACACATGGTATGTACAGCTGTGTAGTCGTAAATGTCATTTGAGCAGTGCACTGTATATCGGCATTACCTAAAAATTACATTCCTGATGACGCACTCAACGTTTTGTGAAACAATCCTGAATCTATCGTTACCTTCAGAGTCATCGTGATATACAGATGAATTGATCATGTTGATATACATTGTTAACCCAAGTAGAACAGTTGCTGCAATGGCTCAGCTGAGCAGGGTGAACCTTCCAATGTCATTTTATCATGCATTATATTTCGTTGTAATATTTGTGTATATGCGTCTATAAATCAAAGTGTGGATCAAGACTCCTCATTCATGGAGGAGCAATTTTTTTTATATTCGAACTGAATGAGTTCTGCCCAAGATGAAGTTGGGAGGAGTTCCTCCATTAATAAAAATAAGTTCTGTCATTCAATTTACGCTGATGTGCATTGGTCTTTCTAGTTTAAGTCAAAGAGGAAATGCATAATTTCCAAGTATTACTCGTACATCCACGTTCTTTAATACCATGAAGGTGTCTCTTGAAATACGTCTGATTTTTTTTTAAAGCTCATCCGCAGACAAAACTACTGGTATACCACGGGGGACTTGCCGGGGTCTACGAGGCCTTGCAGTTCCAGAAGCCCATGGTACTTCTACCGCTGTTTGCTGACCAACCTGCGGTGGCGGCTCGGGTCGCCAAGAAGGGAATGGGGGTTGTCCTGTCGAAAAGCAACTTGACCGTTGAGGCAATAAAGTCAGCTATTCATCAAGTACTTAATGACCCAAGGTATGTATTGGTAGTGTTATAATCAATTTGATCTGTTAGAAAGGTTTTATTTATTCAGGAATTATGTTTCATGCACTAAACTTGATTAGCAGTTGTCATGGTGGCGATACAAGGGGGGTTAGTGGATGGAAAAAAATCAAACAAAAGGAAGAAAAGGGAACAGCTTTTTTCTATTGATTATATTATACCCCTATTATTCAATGTTGTCCTTATGTAAAAAAAATGGCTCCGCATTGAAAATGGTGCCCGCCAAACTTTAATCTCACTATCAAGACTCACAAGCCATATGCTGCACAACTCTACGGAACAACTGTGATTCCTGCAGAAATGTTTCTGTTTCTCCATCAGTTACAAGAGCAACGTCGAGAGGTATGGATCCATCAGCAAAGACACGATCGCCAGCCCCTTGGACACGGCTTTGTTTTGGATCGAACATATCGTCAAGTTCGGCGGCTCACATCTGAAGTCTAGAGCTGGAGAGATGAATCTCATGAGTAGGAACTCAATAGACGTAATATCGTTTATCGTTGTTATGATTTTGATGGCACTTTATGTTGAATATCTCATAATTCATTCCTGCTATCGCTGTGTATGCAGGAACAGGAACAACAAGTCGAAATCGGATTGAAGATTGGTGGTATTTTGCAGCTATACCAAGTGAACATTTGCTTTGTTATTTTTTACCTAAACAATTCATGATTATTTCAACAACAAGAGCAAAAAATATGTAAATTAATCATGTAGTGTTCATTTCATGTCATTTCATTTATTTCCATATTCAATTAAAAACAAACATAATCATCAAATCACAAACAAGAATATATACATATAATACATACAGAAAAAAGTGAGAGAAGGCCATATTACAAACATATAAAAAAAAACTACATAACAAATTGAAATTACCAAAAGCCAAGGGGGCTTATCGAGGGTAATCCCATAGAACTGAGAAAACAAATTAAACTATTTTAATGAAGAGATGTCAAAGCCAAGATAGAAAGAGAAGAGACTAGAGAAGGAGAAAAGACTGTAAAGGAAATGAAAATGAGAATGCATAGTAGACAGAAGGAGAGATTGACATAATGTAGCATGTTTCTACAAAAATCTATTAAAGGTCAAGTCCACCCCAGAAAATTGTTGATTTTAATCGATAGAGAAAAATCAAACAAACCATGACGGCCACAAGACGACACGAATAAGTGCTCCGCTCCAATCCTTATACACTTAACACGAAATAAGTTTGGACAGTGAAAAACGCAAGAATGAACAAGGGACAAGCCGGTTCTAAACGGCGTAGGCCAATCACGCCCACCAGCCCTACCCTACCGGAAAGCTCAGGGGATCTGCTACCTGCAATAGAGAAACTACTGGATGCAAAGATTGATAAACTGAACAGTCGCTTCGATATTTTAGAAAGCAGAATAGCTACGAAGGTGTCGCAGATAGAAAGTAAGCTGGATAGCTTTGCGGAGTCCTTAAACTTCCTTTCTAAAGAGATTGAAGAAGTGAAAAAGGTAGAAATACACAGAATCCAAAACAAATTGGAAGAGGAAAGACTGAATCGTGAAAAGGAGATAGACAGGATTTCATCTTACATTTGCAGGGAGAATCTTGTTATAATGGGGATCCCGGAGCTCACAGAGAAGGAGGATACCGACAAAGTGGTTAGAGAATTCTATCGGAGAAGCCTGAAAATGGAAGAAGGAGTGATACGAGAAATAGAGCATCAGAGAGTGCATCGAGTACCTGCTGTAACAAAGCCACGCCCTATCAAAGTTCGCTTTCTACGTTATACTGATAAAGTGAAAGTTCAACAGAATGGCCGTCTACTGAAAGGCACATCCTTCTACATCTTGGATGATCTTCCGAAGAGAGTCCGCCTGGAGCGCAGCCGCCAACTCCCAGCTCTTCGAGCCGCTAAAGAAGAAGGAAAAATTGCGTTTTTCTCAAGAGCAGAACCGTGGAAGCTGGTCATCATCGAGAGAGAGGACGAGGGAAGGAACGCGACGAGAGTTAGAAGTAGAAATACCAACGCGGAAAAGGATTCTGGAGATAATCGAGCAATGGGTAATGTTAAGCAATTAACGGAGGAAGGAATGAAAGCAATGGCAAATGTGAATATGAATCATATCGCAGAGGAAGATCAAGGGAAGAAAATAACAAGGAAAGTGAACCAAAACACAGAGGATTTGATCGTGATGGAATGAAGTGATTAACCAACTCGGCGAGTGATGAAACAGGTAAAGAGAATGCTTTCTATACGCCAATAGAAGATTAAGAATAATAACATGTACGTTGATGATTATAGAAATGTATGAAATGATTTTTGATAACCTGCTGGATGAAAATAAATCATTTCTGATTTGGAGAAACAGATAGTACTTAACTATTTTGAATATGTGCTTGCAATGAGCAGAAGTTATTTTGCAAAATCTCAATGAAAAGATCGATAGTTTTGTCAACTTTGGAGAAAAAAAAATTCAGAGAAGTGCAGGTGTTTTAGAGATTGTTAACATCAATTCGCAAAACAAAAGAGATACAGAGGAACATCAGGCATGTCAGGAGGATGTTCAGAATCTAAAAATCTATGTAATTTCTTTTTTCTCAGATAACGCATGACTATCGAGTATATATACAATAAGAATGTTTGTTTATACATGTTTTGGGAAAAAAAGGATTGATTCTGTTCGGGATTCTGACAGTATTTTGATCTGTTTGGAAGGTGATTAATGTTTTGTTTTTTCTTTCTTTTTTATTTAAACAGTTTTAATGGCAAAAATAAAATCATTAGTTCAAGCGATGATGAAACTAGGTTATAACTATTTTGAATATCTGCTGCCAGTGAGCAGAAGTTATTTTGCAAAATCTTACTGAAGAGAATGATAGTAGAGTTGATAACTTTGAAAAGGAAAAAAAAAGAGAGAAAGGGTGTTTTAGAGATTGTTAAAATTAATTTACAAAACAAAAAGAGATAAAGAGGAACACTAGGAGAATTCAAATTGTAATAATCTATGTTATTTTTTCCTTTTCAGTTATCACAGGCCTATCGAGTATACATGATGAATGCTTTATATACATGTTTTGAAAAAAAAGAATGAGAAGAATTGATTCGGTAGGGGAATCTGACAGTATTTTGATCTGTTTGGAAGGTGATTAGTGTTTTTTTTAAACAACTTTAACAACAAAAAAGATAATCATTTCAAGCAATGATGGAATTAGGATATAACTACTTGAATATCTGCTGGAAGTGAGCAAAAGTTACTTTGCAAAATCTTACTGAAGAGAATGATAATAGAGTTGATAGCTTTGAAAGGGAAAAAGAGAGAAGTGGTGTTTTAGAGATTGATAAAATTAATTTACAAAACAAAAAGAGATAAAGAGGAACACTAGGAGAATTCAAATTGTAATAATCTATGTTATTTTTTCCTTTTCAGTTATCACAGGCCTATCGAGTATACATGATGAATGCTTTATATACATGTTTTGAAAAAAAAGAATGAGAAGAATTGATTCGGTAGGGGAATCTGACAGTATTTTGATCTGTTTGGAAGGTGATTAGTGTTTTTTTTTAAACAACTTTAACAACAAAAAAGATAATCATTTCAAGCAATGATGGAATTAGGATATAACTACTTGAATATCTGCTGGAAGTGAGCAAAAGTTACTTTGCAAAATCTTACTGAAGAGAATGATAATAGAGTTGATAGCTTTGAAAGGGAAAAAGAGAGAAGTGGTGTTTTAGAGATTGATAAAATTAATTTACAAAACAAAAAGAAATAAAGAGGAACACCAAGAGAATTCAAATTGTAATAATCTATGTTTTTTTTTTCTTTTCAGTTAACACAAGGGCTATCGAGTATATAAAAAATGAATGCTTCTTTATACAGGTTTTTTTGGGAAAAAAAAAGGATGAGAAGAATTGATTCTAGCGGGGAATATGACAGTATTTTGATCTGTTGGAAGATGATTAGTGATGGGTTTTTTTGACAACTTTAACAACAACAAAAATCGTTATTTCAAGCGATGATGACATTAGGAAATGAGCAGAAGTTATTTTGTAAAATCTCACTGAAGACAATGATAGTAGAGTTGATAATTCTGAAAAAGCCTATGGAGAGAAGTGTATGATGTTTTAAAGATTGTTGATATTAATTCGCAAAACAAAAAGAAATAAAGAGGAATATCAGAGTATGTTAAAAATGTCGATCTATGCAAAATCATTTGAGATAATACAGGCCTATTAAATATACAATGTTTGTTTTTATTGGTTTTGAAAAAGAAAAGATTTGATTCGGTCGGAGAATTTGACAGTATATTGATCTGTTTGGATAACCTTCTGTTATGTGGACGATTTGAGAATTTAGTATCTTGTAACATTTTATCTAGATTAACGAAATATCATCGATGAAAGCTTTGAAAAAAATAGTCGTTAAGTAAAACTCATAAAAGATTGCTATCAGTGTGCGGTGAACATGATTGTGTACTGAGTAACAAGAAATCGTTTAAGTTTGCGGATTCATGAAACATTGGCGTGTTTGTTTTTCTGCATATTCTTATTATAGATACAAAGAATGTGCTTTTATAATACAAATCTTCAAGGTAATTTCATATCAAAACAAGGTGTTCGGTTATCTTTGAAAAAACAACAACCAAGTTTTAGAATCCCATATTTATTGCATGCACGGGATTATTATGTAAATCGATTTACGAACACGTTGGAAATGGGTATACACTGACAAACATCTGAATGTTGGGAGGGTTGACATGCCCTATTTTTTTTTTTTTTATATATGCAAAGTAGATATGAATGAGAGGTGGAGTCAAACTTTTTTCTTTTTTTTATTCTTTGCACAAGTTAAAAGAAACAATTTGTTCTTTGACATGATGGGTTTTTTTACGCCTACTATGCATATGGTTCAACGTCCCCATTATTCATTATTTAACGAGCCATGGAAATGTTCTTAAACGTTCACTAAATTAATTTGAATTTTCAATTAGCATGTAAAGGAGGCATTGGTGAGAATCAACCTTGCAATAGTAACCTTGACTTAATTTGCATGTCTCCAGTCATGAAAGCTGCATTGAAATTTAAATGTTTAACAAGTGGGCGTGGCAACTTTTCTCAGAATAGATTCAGACAATGCATTACGTCTATTAGGGATAATTCATCATTCTCTTTATTTTTTATTTCTTTCTCGAAGAACCGAAAATGTGTTGGATTTCTGTGTGTATGTCAATTGTAAATTCCAAACAAGAATATGGTGGATGCTCGGTTACAATTCAAATACTGAGATGCAAAAAATCCAATAAGGAATCGATGGTTCTAAAGCAAGAAGCTGAAACTATTTAAAGTCTATGTCATTATGTTTCACTGTTCAACCAGTTGTAAAAATGTTTTAAACGTTTTGCTAACGTAACTTCCACTTAAATTTGTCTGTCGGTATGCAGGGCTCTATTGGTAAGAATCAACATTACTATAGTAATCTCGAAGTTATTCAAGTCACAGACATGCTGGTGGCATTCAAGTGGTTTACATTTTCTAACGCTAAACAAATGGGCGGGTTTTTTTTTTTTTTCTTCTTTTCTTTAACTTAACGAAGAATGTATAATCAGACAATGTAGCACATTCAATGATATAGTTCATCAATTTTCTTTTTTTACTGAAAACCAGTTATTGTGTGTGCTTGCATCTATTGCAAAATACTTAACAAAATATTTTGTTTGTTTATAACCGATGTTATACTTCAATACTAAGATACAAATATTCCAATCCTTTGTTAAAAAGTTTAATCTATTTTAGACAAGAATCCATTTCATTCAATTTGGTTAAAATCATTATGTTTCACTGCTCAACCAGTAATAGAAATGTTTCAAACGTTCACTGACTCCTACGTTAATTGATCTGATGGTATGCAAAGTAGTTGTTGTAACTTGCCTTAGTAAACTCGCAATTTGACATACCAAGTTATTTGTTTCAATCAAATGTTTTTGGTATGAATTGTAATGGTTTTTAGTACAGTTCACCGTACAAGCTTTTGTGCATGAAATCAATAAGAGGTGAAACACCCTTTAATCTTTGTACAATAACTCCAAATGCTAACTTGGAAAAAAAGAGAGAGGAATAGAAAGAGAGACGGAATTTGACACATTGTCGTGCAGCTTGGGACTTTTTTCTTCTTCTTTTTTTTTTCTGAAAAAAGAAAAGGAATTTTGAACATTCAAAAATTACGTTTAATTCAAAGAAATTGTAAAACAACAAAATATTGCGTCATGATGGTCTGCGAAGGAGCTTTATTGATAGTTCCTCTCTATTTTCCTCTGTTGATTTCAACAGCTCAGGTCAGTTTAGGTGCTATTTTTCGTCTTCTTCTTGTTGATTGTGGATCTTTTTTTTTTTTCTTTTCTTTTTTTATTCATTGTTATCAACACCCGTTTCCATTGATCCATATATGGAGCGCACCAATCAATTGTAAGAATCATTTGCATAAATGATCGGCTGTGGGTTCTTGAGACATCGAGGTTTTTCCCCCTCCTTTTCTCTCTCCAGCTCTCTCATTCTTTTTTTTTTCTTAAAGAGAGCATCAAAGCATTGCTACATATATTTTTTCTTCGAAAAAGATATTCATCGTTGTATAAAAGAGGTTGTAACGATCATGTCCAATGCTATTGGCAATTTGAAAATATATATATATATTTTTTTTTTTTTTTTTTTTATGGTTTTGGCTGCTGTGAAGTCGGTTTTTTTTTTCCTCCAGAAAATAATCTATTTCCTTTTCATTTCTATTAGGTTATGCCTTTTTTTATTAGGCTGATAAGAATGAATCGGGTTTATTGTTTAAGTATTTATGATAAATAACCAAGAGCATCGGGTGTTAAGGTATAGGGAGGGGTAGGCGTTACACAATTTAGAGTGTCTTATGTTTGAGTTAGGTATGTCTTTTCGTGGTCAGTTTTTGTCTGTGTCGTTTTTCTTTTTTGTTGCTTGTTTCTTTTCTTTCTCTATCTTCTTAAGGTCAGTTTGCAGTGACACTTTGATCATGATCGACTTCGAGTGGGGTAGACCGTGGAGGGAGCCATCCATTTCTCATCCTATGTAGTGTCTTTTCAACATATCCTTAAATGAATAAATCTGTTTGTAATTTTATTTCTTTAAATGTAAGGGGGATTCGAGAGAAAAATAAGCGACAAAGTATTTTCAAATGGTGTAAGGACAAAAATGGGCATATAATCTTTTTACAGGAAACTTTTAGTACTCAAGAAATAGTTAGGAACTGGAGTTCATTGTGGGAGGGGAATTGTATTTATAGCCATGGTACAAACCATGGTAAACGAGTCATGATACTTATTGCTCGAGGGGCCGCCTGGCTAACCATGATGGCATTTTATTTGCTCTGTAATATGACTCTTTGCCAAATTAGTGAATATGAATCCCTACTTCACATATCTCTGATTCATAAGTTGGCCTAAGTCAGTGCTTTTGCGTTATTTTCAATATCAGTGCATTTGGTGCTCTTGAATACCTTTTGTCATCAATCTTAGTCTCTCATAAGCTAATCAAGTGATATTTTTCAAACACTAAGCCTATATTTTGATGAGTCTTTTCATAACATAGGATGTTATGTAAACTGAATATCTGAACTCAAAAGATGTATACTGGCCATTTAGCATAACGCATTGATTCAACAAAAATGTTTGAACCATGGTATGCATGATATGTGTGGTAATTACAAACCTCCTTAGCATTGCATTTATTCGGTGGATTCTTGACCTGTCACCTATATGGGATCGTCAAAGGTTATGGCCTTCTAATTGCAGGAGTTGAATCTGTCTTTTCCAATTAATACACTTTTGCTTTCTTTTTCAATAACCCAATGCATAATATATTTAATAGGGTAACACCATGGACCTAAGTCCATGAGAAAACTCTTCCTTCATTTTAGAGAAAACCCTTTAATAAGCAAAGATATAAATCAAACTAAGCGAAACAAGCTCCTAGTTGACATACTTTATATAGGCATCTTTAAACAATTATATTAAATATACCTTAGACTCAGGAGTAGTAATGGTCTCGTTCATGTTTACAGCTTGTTATTACATGAAATTTGCTAATAAGGTAGATTTACGCACTAATCAATGTAACGGCGTATGAAAATGTACATTTTCTACTTCTTAGCCCACCACATACCGTACGTGACAACCCCGCCAGTGACCATGCCTTTTTTGGATGTTGGTCACTAACTTATGATAATTATGTATCACTCTTGTATTTTAGAACTTTTGATACTTCAACATGTTGCTGGGTAAACCTACATCCTTTATACACTAGACCTTTGCTTTTTAAAATTATTATGCATCACCAACTAGACTTTCATTTGAGCATGTGAAATGGTATATCAAATTGAGATTCTTTCATTCAAAAAGCTAAAAGCTACACCACATCTCACTGGCTTTGCTTATATGACTATCATAATTATTCAACATTCTATGAAGCTTGCCTTAAACCAATCTATTTTATACAAATGAGTGAGAACTCAATTTTTTCCAATTGATTCACTTCAGTAGGTGTACCTTTTTAGCATAGGCCTAAAACTTGATCCCAATATTGATCCCCCCCCCCCCTTTGGCCATGTTACTGACGTTGGCGTCCAAATATTCCTTTCATTGAACATGTTGAATACTTGTCCTAATGCAATTTACTATACTTTATCATCTCTATAGTATGTTGCTAGTAAATGCATTCTAGTAATTCATCACATCAATATCAGTCAGGCTGTCACTTGCCTATTTGCAATTTTGATATATTTTTATTCTAACCTTTACTCAGTAAGATCCGATAATGCACAGTATTATATTAAAAATAATAAAAAATAAGATAAGTGCACAGAGAGCGTGGGCTCTGCCCTATATTATGATACCTTTATAATAATACGCATATTTACTTAGTCTTGTATTAATGACTCTATATGATAATCAAGGAAAGATAGAACAAGTACCATATAAGGTCATTGCCTATATGCTCTCTTTACTGTCTTTCAATAAGTATTTTTTTTTTAACTAAGATCTTTGTTTATTGATTGATACGTCAGCTCCATCCTGTCCGTGGGCATTTACATTGAAAAATACCTGGTATTGAGATCAATCCTTGACATGACTCTTCTGTATCTTGATAATTACCTCTGATTTTTTTTTAAAGAGGAAAAGAGATCACCACCATTACAGTATTTATCACATCTATATGAAATAAGGATGAACAATTTTCTTTAGTGCTAAGACTGTACATCTCAGGTAGAACTCCATGTTATACACATATCTGAACAGAATCTTACTACTTGTACAGCTATGGCCGTTGCTCTATGGTGATTATTTCTCATGATTGTTGACCTGTAAGATTTATATTGTATTAAATATAGTAAAATGACCTTTTGATTAACAATTCTGAGGAATATGTATCTAAAAAAAAAAAGTATAACTTAAGCCATTGTTTGATTAAGTCAATTAAGTAATCACGGTGATTAGTAATTGTACCCATGGTTCTGCCTCTTTGTACAATGTTTATTTATTTCTTGCTGATAATAATTATAACAACATCATCTAAGTAAACCTTGGACACTTGGAGTATCCTTTCCATTCTGGCGAGTGATGAACATTGGCCTCTATTTGTTATTATGTCAGGATTGAGATTGAGGGTGTCTCGAATCATGATGTTGGCTTTGATCTCAGATAGTGAGATATTGTATGTACAATGTGTGCCCTGTCTTTTAGATGTAAGAAATCTTGTTACATCACTCTGAATGAAAATGTTTACATTATTATTAAAAGGCCTATATGCATTCCCATGATCAAGATTTTATTATGGTTTAGGTTCATTTTTTGTAAATACATATCAATCCACTTTAATAATGATATTTAATTGACTGTACTGACTGATATTTAATGCCCATGTATTATAATATTGTTTTTGAGCAATATTCAGGCCTAATGAGTTTTTGAATGATTTACACAATTATGTATATATATATATATAAAGGCTTATGTAAACACACCTGACTAAACGGAGTTTGATGATTTTTTTTTTCTGCTCAGATGTGCAACTTTGATCTATGAAACAAAACTATTGTAAACAAATTGATGTACCTATAGCTTGTAAACAAAAAGAATAAGATAAAACAAGAATCTGCTGAAGGGTCATTTTACTGTTAGACGAAGTTTCTTTATCACGATTTTGAAGAATATGTAGTATTTAATTCTATACAGCAACATTGCACTGTCAAGATTTTTGGAAATTTACTTGATTACAGAATATAGATGCACATATCAGTGATGTAAAAAAGATATGGATGGAAAGGTAACTGCATGCATTTGCGTTTTATACTTGTCTCATTGTCTTTATATATAAAAAAAATCATCAAACTATGGTGTATGCAGGTAGTCTCGTCTTTTGATTCAATCTATTTTTTATAGTTTTGATTGTCTGAAGTTTATCTTGTCCAACTATTCTTAATTTCTCAAGAAGAACTCATTTCTTTATTTATGACAAGACCACGAAAAATGTATAAAAAAAAAAAAAATCAGATTTATGGTATTTATCTTTACTCACAAAATGTGTATAAGGAAAGAGATATGATAGCATTCATAGCAATTTATTTTGAATAATTCATGTCGTAATGCATATTACTTTTTGATGCAGACGCATCCACTTAATCATTCTTTTGCCTTATAATTGGCTCCTTATAGTGGTTATTAGTGGTTATACGATGAATTTTTCTACTGATTTTATATCCACGATGTTTATAATTTTGTACCAAATTAGCTTAATTATAAGGGCAAATTCTTCTTCTTCACATATTTCCTTTTCTACTAACTTTATTCTCTTCCTCCAACCTTCTTGTGGGCATGACTTTACCGTGTATACCAAACGATGTGCAATTAACGTTCAATATGTATTTATTTGGTTCGCACTCATTCAATTTGCAACAACAATTTGCATAGGTTTTGTTATCTTTCCCAAAGCCAAAGCTACAATACACATAGTATGTAACCTAATATATTTTAATGACATTTGTCAAATTAGGTATCAGTCTGGATTGAAATTCCTACATGATAAAGCGATAAATTTTTACTTTGATGACGAGTGAACCTATACAAGAATTCAGTGACCTAAATCGCATATATTGTTACATGTGTAAGCAAATGTGTCGGAACCATGACTGGAACGAATATTTTTCTTGTTGTAAACACTGTCTTGAACACTTATTTCCTTTCAACCAGTTGAATGATAACGAGCTCGATGATGTAATATCGGCTGATGAACCCTTAGAAGACAATTTTGATAGAATTTCTCATTTACATTTTGATCCTTTTTTAGCACATGAAAGCATTGTCCCAAATGACGATGTTGACCCAGACTTCCAATTCTATACTGAGAGTTCAAATGACTCTCGGTACTATTGTTATGAAGAATTTAATACAAACTTTGAAAATATTGGTGTCCCGAGCAGCGGTAAATTTTCAAGCATTCACTTTAATGCTAGAAGTCTTTTAAATTCTTTTGATGACATTTCAAGCTGTCTTAACTCTTTGAAATTTACATTTGATATAATTGCCATATCCGAAACCTGGCTAAGATTCGAAAGTCCCCTTGTTTATATGCCTAACTACTCGTTTGTTTGCAATAATAGGAAATATTCTAGAGGTGGTGGAGTTGGAATGTATATCCATGACTCTTTTAATTTCGTAGTACGCAGTGACCTTAATTTAAGCGAAGCAACATGCGATTCTTTATTCATCGAACTGGAACAGTGCTCAGGGAAAAATATCATTGTAGGAACCCTGTATAGAGCCCCATCGTTGGACATTAATTCATTTATTGAAGAGTTTGATAGCCTTTTGATCCGTCTTTCCAGGGAAAATAAAAGGGTATTTTTGACGGGCGACTTAAATATAGATATTTTAAAACACAACTCAAATTCTCAAAGTAAGAACTTTGTGAACTGTCTTTTCAGTAATTTTTTTCTCCCTTTAATTCACAGGCCCACAAGAATTACTAAGACAAGTGCCACCCTTTTAGATAATTTTTTGACAAATCAATTTGACTTAGATAGTAAAGGTGGAGTGATATACTCTGACGTGTCAGATCACTTACCAATATTTCATATAACTTACATGAATGTTAGTAAAATTAAATCGACAAATCATAACGTACTCCGTAGGTCTTTTACATCACAAAATATTGCGAAATTTAAAAGCGAAATCGAAAATTCAAATTGGGATGAAATTTTTAATATGCAGGATGCTAATGAATCATATGATATATTCATAACCAAATTTACTACATTGTATAATAACAATTTTCCATTAAAAAAAACACCTAGTAAGAAAATTAAACTGAAATGCTGGATGACCGATGGTTTGCTTCAATCTATTCGACATAAAAACAATCTATATAAAAAATATATCCATAAACCAACAGTTAGAAACGAACTTAAATACAAAGATTCTCTTAAACTAGTTAACTGTTTGAAACGGCAGGCTAAAAAAAATTATTATAAATCTAAATTTGAAGAATATAAAAATAATATAAATCGTACATGGCAAATGATCAAATCAATATTAAATAAAAGAAAAAAATCAACCTCCAACACCATAGTTTGTGACGAAGGTCGGTCGTCAGACCCGTTCCAAATATCAAATGCTTTTAATAATTTTTTCGTTGAAATCGGTCCAAAGCTAGCTAATATCACTCCTCAAAATAATACAGATTTCAGAACTTATCTATCTGAACCAAATTCAAAATCTTTGTTTTTAAATCCGGTAAGCCAACGTGAAATATGTAACATTGTCATGCGTTTCGATAACAATAAAGCCCCAGGTCTTGATGAATGCTCACCTAAGATTGTTAAACTTGTAATCGAACTAATTAGCGAACCTTTATGTCATATATTCAATCTATCGTTAACCTCTGGGGTGTTTCCTGAAAAAATGAAAATTGCGCGAGTTTCTCCAATTTTTAAAGCTGGTGACAAAGAGCAGATCGGTAATTATAGACCCATATCAGTGCTCTCTATATTTTCTAAAATATTGGAAAAGATTATTTATAAAAGGGCCTATAATTTTCTTGAAAATAACAAGTGTCTTTTTGAATCTCAATACGGATTTCGTAGTGACCACTCAACAGAACTAGCTCTTCTCGAATTAACAAATACCATAATTGACTCCTTTGAGCACGACTCATTCGCAATAGGGATATTTATTGACTTGTCAAAGGCGTTTGACACAATTAATCATAATATACTTTTATCAAAACTAACTAACTATGGTATTCGTGGAACTGCCCTCGACCTTTTTTCTAGTTACCTCTCAAATCGGAAACAATGCACCGTTTATAACTCCGTTCAGTCTGAATTTAAGACAATTAAATGTGGAGTACCACAAGGGTCATTGCTTGGCCCACTTTTGTTTATTCTATTTATTAATGACATTTATCGTTCGTCTAATCTCCTTTCCTTTATCATGTACGCCGACGATACCAATATTGTTTATTCTGATAGAAATCTTCATCACTTGTGTGAAACTGTAAATACTGAACTAACAAATGTTTGTAAATGGTTTTGTGCAAACAAGCTTACCATTAACTATAAAAAATGCAATTACATTATATTCCGTAACTCCACAAGGCGTATTGATTTTAATCATGTAGTGGTGAAACTTAACAACCAAATTATTCCCAGAGTTGAGAATACAAGGTTTCTTGGCGTAATTATTGATAGTAATTTAACATGGATACATCACATAAATGAAATTGAGAACAAAGTTGCAAAAAATATTGGAATAATACATCGCCTAAGTTTTTACTTGCCTAAAACTGTATTGCGTACATTATATTGCTCTTTAATCTTGCCATATTTTTATTACTGTAATTTGGTCTGGGCGAACACATACCAAACACATCTTAAGAAATTATGTTCCCTTCAAAATAAAATTGTGCGTATTATTTCTCTAGATTACAATATACCACTAGCAGATACTAAAAATTTGTTTCATTCCCTAAAATTGTTGAAATTAGACGACATCAATAAACTTCGACAATGTCAGTTTCTCTACAGGTGTTTAAATTCTCAAATTCCACACAAATTTCGTGATTTGTTTACGCATGTTTCCAACATACATAATTTGGATACCCGCTCAAATAATCAAATATTCATTCCCAAACATAGAAAAATAATCTTTCAACACAACATTCGTTATACTGGCCCCAAAATATGGAACGAAATACCGGATTACATAAAACAATCTCTATCGTCAAGTAGCTTTAAGTATAAAATGAAAAAACTTCTTCTGTCATTTTATATATGAATATTTTTCAACTTACGTTTCCTTTTGACTTTAAGTTAACATGAACCATGGACAATTGTTGTTGCGGCATTTATATTTTTGCCCCCACTGATACATTTGTTGAGCATTCTATTTTATACAGTAATTCATGCCCGCCTCCCGCTCACGTCTCCCTCTCTCGTTCCATTTCCTTCTCTTCTTTTCTCTGCCCTTTCTTTTGTATTGTATTTTGTATTGTATTTCTGTCTATAGGCGTATCCCGTCACAAGCCTCGGCTTTTAGGGTATACGCCTTCTTCTTTATACCAAACATGTACATATTTATATTCCTCATAACAATTTGATTTGTGTATGAACTAATGTTTATGAAAAGTGTTTTGAAATGGAAGAAAATAAATGTTTATTTGAATTGAATTGAAAAAAAGATAAAACATACAATTATTGACCCAAATGGCAGATACATTTTCATAATCGGTCTGTTGCAAAATCAGCAGGTTGTACTAGGAAATGTTTATTTTCCTGTAGGAAGTAAAGAACAGGAGCAACTAGATTTTTGGCAAAATATTTCCCAGATTTTGGAGGAGAAAGAATTTAAAAATAAACCTTTTATTATAGGAGGGGATTTTAATATGACGAGGAATATACTTTTAGATTACAAAGGAAGTAGCATTAAGAAAAGACAATCTAGGCTTAGTATTGATTTTGAAAGTTTTTTGGATAATCATAAGGCAATAGATATATGGCGATTTAGAAATATCGATAAGATGCAATACACTTATCATCAACAAAATCCTTACATGCAGAGCAGATTAGATTACTGGGTGATATCAGACATTTTTGTTGAAAAAGTATCGAAATGTGAAATAATACCGGCTTTGTCGCCTGATCATTCTGCAATAGAATTAAATGTTAATTTTGCCATTACTCACCCTGTTATAAAAACAGGATACTGGAAATTCAACAATAGCCTATGTTACGATGAAGAATATGTTAAAAGAATGAAAGAGGAAATAACTCGTCTAAAACTTCAGCTGTCTGAAGAGATTATGGATAATAGAATACTGTGGGACTATGTTAAAATGGAAATTCGAAATTTCACAAGAAAATATTCTAAGAAAAAAGCTAAAGAAAGAAAAGAGAAGGTTGATAAGTTAGAAAAGGAAATTATGAAATTGGAAGAGAAAGTTCAATTACAGCAAACATCATCGAACACAAATTATATTTTGATTGATCTTTTGGCAAGAAAAAGAAGTGAGCTAAAAACAATATATGCGTACTTAAATGAAGGTATAAAAATCAGATCTCGAGCCCCATGGTTTGAAAGTGGGGAACGAGAAACTGCATATTTTAAACAACTGGTAGATTATAATGGTCGGAAAGGTTTTATTAAAGAACTTAAAGTTAATGGAAATGTAATTAATGACGAAACTAGTATTTTAAAAGAAATAAAAGAATTTTATTCTTCCTTATATTCTAAAGGAGAGGTAGAACCTGGTGATTGTTTTTTTCCTAGTAACTTACCAAAACTAAGCGAAAACCAAAGACATCATTGCGAAGTGAAAATAAACCAGGGGGATTGTATTGAAATTTTAAAAGAAATGCAATTAAATAAATCACCAGGAAATGACGGTTTAAATGTCGAGTTTTATATTACATTTTGGCAGGTAATAGGTGACCTAGTCTTAAATGCTTTTAATGATGCTATGAAATATAAAGAATTATCACCTTCACAAAAACAAGCAATAATTACAATTATACATAAGGAAGGTAAAGATCCGATGTTTATTAGCAATTATAGACCAATTTCCTTGCTTAATGTAGATTATAAAATCCTAACCAAAATACTTTCTAAAAGAATTAAGACCATTTTGGATAATATTGTGTCAGGCGACCAAGTAGGTTACTTAACTAATAGGAATATTGGCGATGCTGTAAGAATAATAAACGATATGATTTTTCATACATCAAATTTTAATAAACCAGGATACTTAGTTGCAATCGATTTTGAAAAGGCGTTTGACTCAATTTCACATTCCTTCCTTCAAAGGGTGCTTAAATCGTTTGGTTTTGGGCCGATTTTTAGTAACTGGGTTAATGTTCTTTATACCAACTCGCTGAGTTGTGTCTTTAATGGGGGGAAATCGACCGGTTATTTTGCAATCGAGAGGGGGCTAAGACAAGGGGATCCCCTCTCCCCTTACCTTTTTATACTTTGTATAGAATGTTTAACGCATTGTATTCGTAATGATAATTTAGTAAAGGGTATTCGATTTGGTGAAACGGAAATTAAACAAATACTTTATGCTGATGATATGACTATATTCGTAGAAGATTTAGATTCAATATATAGACTAGAATTAATTCTTGAAAATTTTAGGAAGACATCTGGACTTGGGATGAACAAAAATAAAACGTTTATTTTGCCTCTAGGACCCTCTGTAAGCCTTACTCACCCTTTCCCTTTTGGGAAACAAGTTGATATGGTTAAAATTCTAGGTATTGTCTTTTCATTAAATCCTGACGTTGCTGAAGAAATGAATTATAAAGAAATATTAAGCAAAATTAAAAAGTTATTAAATTGGTGGAAACAAAGAGATCTAACTTTGTTTGGAAAGATTCATCTGCTAAAAACATATGCATTTTCTAAATTGATTTATGTAAGTTCTTTAACGCCTATGCCGGAATGGGCTTTTAAAGAAATTGAAGAAATTTGTTTCGACTTTTTATGGCGAGGAAAAGATAAAATTAAAAGAAACACATTGTATCTGGGATATAAACAAGGGGGAATAAAAATGCTCAATTTTAAACTTTTTGTAATGGTACAGAGAGTGATGTGGGTCAAAAGACTGGTAAACGGTGACCTGAAAGTGAAATGGAAAAAATATTTCAAATTTCTGCTAAGACCATTAGGTGGTAATTTAATTTTTTACTGTAATTTTACACCTGATATGATCAATATAAAAATTCCAAAGTACTACCAGGAAATGTTAAGTATTTGGTTTGATATAACTGTGTTCATCAAAAAGGACATAAGTAATAAAAGAAATGAATTTTTTTTCAATAACAGGTATATTAAAAATGAAGGAAAAGCGTATTTTCATGAAAATATTTTCTTAAAAAACACATACAAATTGCACCATATTGTAGATGAACACGGTGAACTTAAATCAAATACTTATTTTAGATCTATGGGTGTAAATGACGACGAAATAGTAACAATTAATGAAATATTTGCACATGTTCCTGTAGAATGGAAAGTCGAATTAAAAAATAATACCTTAGTTAATGGTTTGAAGATTGAATTTATTTTCTTTAAAAATGTTTTCCAGTTTGAGTCAGTTTGTTCAAAACAGCTGTATAGATCATGTATAAACAAGATTGCCGACACTCCTGTCAGTTTTTACAATCTCGAATCGTCATATAACATGTCTGAAAAAGAAATTGAAAAAGTATTTTATCGTCCAAGATTTTGCACATTAGATAATAAGTTAAGAGAGTTTCAATATAAATTATTATACGATATTATCTTTGTTAACCACCATTTATATAGGTTTCGATTTGTATCGAGTAATGAATGTTCTTTTTGCGGTAAAGATGAAGAAACTTATAGACATATTTTTTACGAATGTGAAATGGTTAAAGTATTATGGAAATTGTGTAGCAATATATTAAAATTTCCGATTCTTAAAAGCTTACAGTGGAAGGATATCCATGTTGGATTAGAAGAGACGACAGAAAATAGACAATTATTAAATCATATCATTTTACTTATCAAATTTTTAATATATCACGGAAGGGGGAATCATAAACTACCAACTGCTGAAGAGATAAAAGTAAAGCTTTTTAAAAGTAAAGAAGAAGAAAAGAAAATTGCTATAGAGCGAAAAACATTAACACAGCACTATAAAAAGTGGGAACACCTAAAAAGCAATTAATTAAGTAGGATGAGGAAGGGATGGCTTTATCCGGTTTGCACACGTGCGGGGTTGGCTGGTCTGTCTGTCACTATAAACTGTCCGCTTTTCTTTACTTTGCATGTTACTTATCTCCTTTCTTTCTTTCTCTTTTTTTTTCTTTTTTTCTCTCTCTCTCTCTCTCTTTCTTTCTTTCTTTCCTTCTTCCTGCTTTTCTTATTTTTTGTATTGTGTTTGTTTGTATTGTATAATTGTTTTGTGTCTTGTCTGTGTGTGGGGGGGGGGGTTGGGTGTGAGAGCGATTTCGTTCTTTTATGGGCGTGTGTGGGGAGTGAGCTCTCGAACCCTTTCCGGTTTTTTTATATTATAAATTTCATTCAGTTTAATCAATGTCGAGCAATCAATTTTCTGCATAGCTATTGTATGATTTTGTGAATTTATATTGGTAATTAATTGTTAATTTTTGTGACTGAATTTATCCACTGTATATCATATATGTTAATACCATGACATGTACGATTATTTGTATTATGGATAATTATTTGTCTTTTGTGAACAGTGTTTTGTTAATATTGATTTGTAATATTTTACAATGTACCATTACTTTGAACTGAATGATTAATAAATAATATTACAAAACAAAAAAAAACATAACGCTGCAAATTCCATCGGAATCGGATGTAAAATAAGAAAGTTATGAAATTTTTAAGTTTCGCTTATTTTTCACAAAACAGTTATATGAACAACTCAGTGATATGCAAATGAGAGAGTCGATGGTGTCCATCACTCACTATTATTATTTATTTTTTTTTTGAATAATACAATATTTCAATTTTTACAAATTTGACAATAAGGACCAACTTAACTTAACCATAAACTGTTAAAATAATGGTAATTCCTCATGTTCACTTGAAAAGGAGGAGAAAATTATAATATTTCATGTAATAAAATACAAAATAAATTGTGAGTGGGTGACGTCATCAGTCTGTCAATTTGATAATATCGACCAGGATGTGCATATAACTGTTTTGTGAAATTAAGCGAAACTTTAAAATGTCATAACTTTCTTATTTTACATCCGATTTTGATGAAATTTTCAATGTTTTGCTTGTTGGATTTTTCTCCTTTTTTTCAAATGAACTTTTTGTTGGGGTGGACTTGTCCTTTAATTATCATTTTGCAGTCTGTAGTATTTGTATTTTCTATTAAATGATGACAAAGTAGGACATTATTGTAGCTCAAGTGGGATGCTGTTCCAGCATTTAGTAGGGGAAGGCGGGGGAAGTTGAGCATAGGGGCAAGTTGAGCCACCACCCCCAGGCCAATAATGAATGAGTCAGACATTGTGGTGGTGTCATTTATTGATGACCCTTCACATAACCGTTTACCCCACCACATTGTTTTCGACTTTGAAACAAAAGTACTTTTTTAGAGGGAAAAATACAAATTTTAGCCAAAAAAGTAAAAAAAGGGTGTAAAATAGATCAGTGGTTTTTACCCACACACGTCTTTAAATATAATAAAGAAGTAAGAACAATATTGTTAGTCCAGGTATGGATCTTCATTCTTGTCATTACATGATGGATGCATAAGAAATGTGTGGATGTGAAAATATCGCATTAAGTTAGGACTGGGGTACTTTGAGCCAGCCAACATGTAGCCTCTTGTCGAGGCCCTGGCGGCTGCTTCCCGATCGAAGCGAGGGCTTTCCTAATTCGCGAAGCGAATTAGGCCTGGCGCGAGCCAGGGCCTCTTGACATCTGAACTGAATTATATATTCATGAGGAACGTCTTCCTAATGAATATACATGAGTCATGACATTACCGGTCACCGAGTAAACCAATGAAATGTCAGAGCTGTTTCGTCTTGGGTTAAGGTTCGGAATACTATATCATGGTAGTCCACTATTCTGCAAGGGATTCATTTAATTGCGGGACACTAAAGGGGATATAACCAGCAAAATGCTACAAGTAGTGGTACTACTACTACTACTACTATTACTACTGGCCGTAACAGACCCATCACCGCCCCGAAACTTCCCGGGAGATACTGCTCAGCCGCTGGTCAGACTCGAGTCAACTCCCAGCAACTCCACCCCAGCTTCCCTCACTGCACTGCACAGCGGAGATCGATAATCGACGCCCCGGATCGACCGGTGGAATCGCATGAAATATTACATTTTTTCCATATCCTGTGGGTAGATTTACAAAGACATCTCGTCCTTTCAGTGCAGAGTTAATTTCATCGACTTGCAAATCCTTAAATCGGTCAATATTCAGCGTTTTAGAGGCATATTCAGTGCTCTTTGATATTTCGTCGTCACTCTTCGCCAAGAATCCAAGGGTCGCCATTCAAGATGAGCTCATGAATATTTAATATGACGTCATAGCAGCTCGCGTTCTCATTGGATGATTTTCACCGACCAGTTTTTGGTCGGTGAATTGGTAAAAACAATAAAAAACAAAAGAAAGTCGGTGAAATTCGGGTCAGATGTCCAGAGGCCCTGTCTCGCGGCGCTCTAGCTGCTTCGCTCTCTCCCGTGCTTTGCCATGTTCGCTCGGAAAGCAGCTGACAGGGCCTCGACAAGAGGCTAGCCAACATGGGGCAAGTTGAGCCATGGTAATTCGTATGGTAATATATAATAAAAAAGAAACAAACCTTGAATAGCCATTGATATGCAGGCAGAAAGGTGCAAATATACATGAGTTATTTTACTTTTAGAGGATATTATTATTTATAGAGAATTAGCAAGTGAAAAGACTTGAAATAAAAAGTTGACATGCTGGTTCTTCCCACATACATTTTGTACATAGTTTTTGTGGCTCAACTTACCCCACAAGGAGGCACATCTTACCCCACAGATGGGGCATGTTGAGCCATTTGACATCGGTTTTTTTTCAAAGGTCACAATGAATTTCAGTGTGGGGGTAGAAAGTTATATATAGGTGAAAAATATTTCCCAAGAATCAAATTTAAAGGAAAGGTACCTATTTCTACAATATCATTAGTCATATCAATTCTAACATGCGAAATGCAAAAAGTGTCACAACTTACCCCGCCTTCCCCTACTCATGAATATAATAGTGGTTCTTGAGAACTTCAATTTTAACGAAAGCATGATGAAGGTAAACGTATACCCCCTTGGCACTGTATGAATGAATTGCACTATTTTGGGTAAGCAAATTGTTAAAAATTGACGGTAATAAACCTTTAAAATAGGAATACATGATTATTGCTAATTGCAATTTATTTAGTTGAAAAATTGCTAAAACATTTAAATTCTTGAAAAGAGGTGAGTTATGGCTGAGTGGTGGAACATTACACATTACCCTTATTGCACGCTTTTGAAGTATAAACAGTCTATTTAAAATAGTTATTCCATAATTTCCCCACACAATATTGCAGTATGATAAATGGAGTAATATCATTCTACACTGTTTAAAAAAACCTTATTTTACAGAAATAAAAGGAAGATTTTGCAAAAAGCAATAACAGAATCATTCCGTAAATTCATAAAACAGGAATTTTTCTGCAATTTAACAGAACAGGTCTATTTAAAAGGGGAAAAGGGTGCTTTATTTAAGGAGATTTGTAAGGTTCCATACACCAAATACCAATTTCCTGTAATTTTACATGATATAATGTAAAATTACGCAATCTGGTAAGATTACAGGTGTTCTCGAGACTCTGCTGCAGGAACTTCTTTTATTTTAGGATAACTTTTCTAACAGTGTATTATATAACAATACTAGTACTTTTCTAGGAACAATATATATTATATATTTTATACAGTTAATCATACCAACAGCCTTAGCTATTTTTTAGGATATGTCATTTACATAGTTTTTCCAGGTGAGTTTTTCATCAATTATTACTCCCGGGACTTGAGTTTGTTCTACTTTTCTAATAAAACTATTGCCAATTTGAATTTTTAGTACTGGATTATTTGTTATAAATTTTTTGAATTTAAAAATCATTAAAGATATTTTCTCCAAATTAATTGATAAACGATTCGCCAATAACCATCCATGATTTTTTTTTGTTCAAAATTTGCAATGTTAATTGTGTCATTTAAATTTTTAACTGAAATGAATAAATTTGTATCATCTGCAAACATAATATAATGGAAATGGCTACTCACATAATTAAAATTATTAACAAATGATAAAAACAACTACGGGCCGAGGATCGATCCTTGCGGAACCTCTGTATTTAAAATCATTTCATGAGATGATACGTTTCCTGTATATACATATGGTTTCCTATTGATAAGATAGCTTTCAAACCATGTGTGAATATATCCTCTTATGCCATAATATTCCATTTTTTTTTTCAATAAAGATTTCATGATCAATACAGTCGAATGCCTTCGACAGATCTAAAAAAAAATCAAATTAAAAGCTTTCGCTGCTCAAAAACACTGGCAAGATAAGTGGTCAATTCTTACAGTGCAGAACTTGTTGAATGGCCCTGTCTAAAACCAAACTGTCGTTTATACAAAATATTATTTTTTTAAATGTAATTTATTAATTTGTTATATACAACTTTTTCAAATGTTTAAGCAAAAAGGGATAAAAGAGATATTGGCCTATAATTTGATATTGTCGCCTTTTCCCCTTTTTTATAGACTGGAACTATTTTTGCTATCAAGTGATCAGGAAATATTCCTGAGTTTAGCGAGTAATTAAAGATATTGCACAGTGGTTGTATAATAAAATAAATATATTTCTTGAAAACTTCAATACTTATTTCATAAAATCCAGGACTCAAATTGATTTTAAAAGAATTAACGACATCACTAGCGTCAGAAATACTCACTGGATACATGAAAAATGAATTACTTACTCTATTTTCCATGTAAAATGAAAAATCTATGTCACTTGAAGGCGTGTCATTATTAAGTTTTGATCCTATTGTACTAAAATAGCTATTGAACCGGTTTGCAATTTCTTGTGTATCTTCTATTGTTACATTATCATATTTAATCATTGTACATTGCACCTTGGTGTAACGCTTATTCATAACCTCGTTAATTGTTTGACATGTTTTTTTCATGTTACCATTTAAATGATTGAATTTGTTTATATAATATTTCCTTTTGAACATTCTCACTTCAGTGTTAAAAGCATTTCGACACTCCTTGTACTTCTTTTTCTTACAAAATGATGGGTTTTTGATATACTTTCGGTACAGATTATGTTTCTTCACACACATTTTGCGTAGTTTGCTATTAAACCATGGTTTATTCTGTTTAACTTTACATTTAATTTCTTTGAAAGGGAAGCATTCATTATTCACTTCCTTGTATCTATTGAAAAATTTGTTAAATCTGTTAATAACATTAATTAATTCATAAATATATCCCCAATCTTGCTTGCCCAATTCTGTACAGAAGTGTAAAAGTGAACCAGAATTTATATCACGTTAGAAGTAAGAAGAATTGTGAATATTGCACTCTTGAAATTTTGAAATAAAAAATATTGCAAAGTGATCACTAAAATCACAAGTAAGGACTCCCGGGAGACAAACATTGCTATTTAAATTGGTAAAAACATTATCAATTAGTGTCGCACTCTCAGGAGTAACTCGGGTGACTTCGAAATTAAAGGAGTAAACGAGAAAGATAATAATAGATGTAAAAAGGTATCAGATGACACAGAATTACATAACAAGTTGATATTAAAATCTCCAAGGAAGTAACATTTTTTTCTTTTCAGATAAAACATTTTGTAAAATTTGCTCTATTATATCAAAGAAAGTTGGAAGTGATTTGTCTGGAGGTCTATAGAAGACATATATTAGCACATTTTGATCCTTGTTATACATGTAATGAATAATTTAAATACAAATTCAAATTCAAATTTATTTATTCACTTCCATCATACAAAAACAAATTGTATACCATATATAAACATAAATACAGATGTATTCTAAAGCATCATCTATAATTTCAAGATCAGTACGTCTTGTATTGTTATGTAGTGCTACATGTAGTGTTATGCATCATATTAAAGATCACCCCTCTTTAAAATACATATTTGATTTGTGTTGCATTTCGGATCGGATTTTTATTTTTTCAAGAGAGTGAAAAAAATAAAGTTACCCTTCCTCAAGACCTGTCCGTTCATCCTCTACGATATGATGACTGCACTTTTTCTTCAATTGCCCCTAATTCTCTTCAAAGCTACCCTCTCACATTCATAATACCTAGTCTGTCAGTCAGACCCTACAAAAAATATACCTCTTTAAAGGACAAGTCCACCCCAACCGAAAGTTGATTTGAATAAAAAGAGAAAAATCCAACAAACATAACGCTGAAAATTTCATTAAAATCGGATTTAAAATAAGAAAGTTATGACATTTTAAAGTTTCGCTTAATTTCACAAAATAGTTATATGCACATCCTGGTTGGTATGCAAATGAGGAGACTGATGACGTCACCCACTCACTATTTCTTTTGTATTTTATTATATGAAATATGAAATATCCTAATTTTCCCCTCATTGTCAAGTGAAACAATGATTAATTCCTCCCTGAACATGTGGAATTAGCATTATTTATTAATATATGGTTCAGTCAAGTTGGTCCTTATTGTCAAATCTGTAAATATTGTATAATTCAAACAATAGAAAACAAAAGAAATAGTGAGTGATGGACATCATCGACCGACTCATCTGCATGTCACTGAGTTGTGCATATCACTGTTTTGTGAAAAATAAGGGAAACTTTAAAATGTCATAACTTTCTTATTCTACATCCGATTTTGATGAAATTTTCAGCATTCTGCTAGTTTGATTTTTCTCTATTTATTCAAATCAACATTTATCACGGGTGGACTTGTCCTTTAATAGATGATATCAAATTGTGGGTCGGTCAATCTTAGAGGTGCACAGCAGTTTTGACCTATTAGTATCGTTTTATAATTCCTGGAGCGTTGTGGCCCAGTGGATTAGTCTCCGGACTTTGAAACAGATGGTCGTGGGTTCGAATCCCAGCCATGGTGCAATTTCCTTCGGCAAGAAATTTACCCACATTGCGCTGCAATCAATCCAGGTGAGGTAAATGGGTACCTGGCAGGAATTTATTCCTTGAAATGCGTGTGCTCTGAAATCTTAGTAATTACGGCTGCGAAGCTACAGCTGAGGTAATAATATCCAAGTCCTTTGGAAGCGCATAAAGACATTATTCATAATTGTGATGCGCTATACAAGAACTGTATATTATCATTATTATTCCTTTGATTAATGTCCATCTCATTTTTGCGCCGCGCTTCTCAATCATGTCAATTTGGAAATAAAATGAGCCGCCCTGTGAATGTTTTATATTATTATTAAAGGGATGGCTACTGAATTAGACCGTTCTTGTATTACTGTAATTATGTGTCATTGTCTTTATTCACTCACAATGGAATCGATTAAATCATCTGTTTTTGATGGAAATCGTAAGTATTCCCTTGTGTAGAAGCAAAGGTAACGGTTCGGTGATTGTACCCTTATTGCGATATCAGAGATATCTTGATAATAACTAACCATCTGTATGAGGATTGAATTGTGATTGATTATAAAGCAGCTGAATTATATATTTTGACCTTGAATCATGTACCAAATAATATATTACAAATAATTAGAATAACGTTTTGTTACTTATAACATTGAAGACAGAAAGTACTACCTTAAATTTTCTATTGCCTAGCTAGAGATATTCCAAGTGTTCCGAATGGCGTAGCCAATTCCACATGTTCAATGTCATCGATCGATCGGTCAATAACAGAGCCTACAGCTCATCACCGCGATGTCAACCACTAGCGTATATCTGGTCCGAGCTGCCGCAGTGGGGGATGACAGCAATATATTGAGGGGTTTATAACCGTGTACATGCTACCATCTCATCTATAACGATTTTTAAGATGGCTATTATAATGGATTTGTTGTGATAAAAAGGTAGTGGATTACAGTTAATCTGAATATGCGAGCGAGCAAATTTTCTCTTCTAAAATTATGGGAAGCCACAATTTCCTTTACCTGTCTATTTCCTAATGAGCTTCCCTTTGCTTTCACGGTGAAAAAAAAAATACTTCAGTTATCATTCCTAGGCAGTAATTAATTATTTGAGTGTTTACTAACAGAGATTTGTGCCGAATTGACTGTCCACAATTAAACCAAACACAACTTTAGGCCAGAATTTTACGAGCCGATGTTTTGCAATCCAAAACACTTATATGTTTTAAATAGCGCCCTCTGCGACCATCCATCTCCAAACAATTAAAAAAACACCTGTTAATTCACTGGAATCACAAAGAGACAAACACTTTCCATTTCACCCTTTCAACGTCGTGGTGGCATAAGAATTCGGAACGAACAATCACCACCATCTCAACTCGAGCATGTCTAGGAAGCCATGGATGCAGCTTTGGACCAACGATCGAGAGAAGAACTTATAAACCTTTGCGCTAGATTATGTCTTTCCCCGCAGATTCCAGTAAGTTATGTTATTTTTTTTTTGTTACATTGTATTTTAATGTAGGCCTGATGTAGAATAGGATAGTAAATATATTTTATATATTATAAAATAAAAATATACATATCACAGGTGGCTTGAACGGCAACAATATTATTTGCAATTAGTATAATTTATTAATTTAATACAAAAATGTAAAAAAAATTCAGCCGACACACATGACATTGGCCTAATCTGATTTGTGTCGTTGCTTCATTCATGATTAGAATACATTATTTTATGAAATTGCTAATCCTCTAACAACTTTAGAGTTATATGGTTAAGTTTTCGTCCACTCTTATTTTGTGTTGCTAGATCAGCGGTTCATGGATCTTATTGCAGTCGATCAAAGCTTTCTGGCAATGAATATGTAATCCTTTAGTACTCATTTCCTTTACCAGAAGTTTCTTTCAAAGTCAACACATTCTCATTCATAAGATCCCTTGTCATGATAGCTTGTGTTAAGGTTTGTTCATCATGGCTCGCTAAAGCGGGCCTCCATACCAGGTCTCACAAAGCAGTTACCATAGTAAAAGAAGAACGAATGAGATTGGGTAAGAGATATGGCATCGATTTCTCCATAATAAGCCTATTAACCTAATGTTTGTTGGTAACGATGGTAATGATGTGATGTGATTTCAACAAGTGATATAATTGAATACATAATGATTGGAATAGACATATGAAGACAAATCTACATAATCATAATAATGGAAACAATACCAGGCTATAGTTATAATAATTATTTTGGGACATTTTCCGCCCCTCTCTCTCTCGCTACTTTAATAAAAATAGCCCCTGTGCAGAGATAAGCTACATGTACATGAATTTTGGAATAATTGTCTGACTCCCTTGCCTTACGACCCCCCCCCCCCCCCAGATTCTAAACATTTATTACCTGTTTGTCTCGCACGTTTGTATTGCCAATCTACTCCCGAACACATTTGAATCCATGCATTATTAAACGCGAATAATACATACCGATGCTTTTACGGTCAAACTGGACAGGTGCGTTTAGTTACCATGGAAACAACCTCCCTCGCACACCTCGTCTGACTCCAATCTCAATAAAGCATTTTCCTTTCCCTAGCTTCGAATTCATTTACTTATGAGACTTATTTATTTATTTATTATTTATTTTGTTTTATTTATTTTATACTGCAGGGTAGGCCTGTTCAGTTCTTAAAACTGCTTTACAAAGGCGCCCTGCAGTTTAAAATACATGTCAAGATAACTATGAACAACAACAACAACAACAAACAACATCAAAAATACAAAATACAAAATATCTAACACCAGAAACAACACCAAAATATAGAGTGGGAAGTGACATTTTAAACATACATAGCATTGTAAATCAATGGAATATCATTTCGCTCTTTATCAATTCGTATGAAAGGCTTATTGTAATTATTAGGCCTGTTGTATTCAGACTTAAAATAATTCATTTTAAATGTGATCGTTTGGTACTCATTCACTGCAAAACAGCTGTGTTAGCACCTTACCAGTTGATGTTCTGGGAGTACAACACCAGACATTTTGCCACTATTGGTGATATAATAATCCAATTACACTTTCGTCATGTGTCGTGTTATCGATACGCAAGGGTAGACATCATATCATGCTCATTGCATGGAATACATATCTTTTCTAGATTTTTGAATGTGGAAACTGAATCATGATAACATATTTTCAAACACTATTGAACCACACAGTGTATTTAACACCAGATGTTGCTCTCCATACATCAGGAGAGCGACCGGTGTTCTGAACACGCTATATTGATTCTGAAACATGTGAATTTATTAGTGGGTTTTTTTAATCATTAGAAAAGGTGGAGCTTTATTCACAAATCTACAAACACGGTGTCATGAAAAAAGGAAATCGACTTAAAAATTCAGGATCTTTCTTACTTTTTACAAAGTTGCATGATTTATGTACGCCTCTATATAATGATTTTTTTTTTGCCTTTTCTCATTTTCAAATCAGGTTTGGCGCACCTCATTCCCTTAAAAAATTAAATAATTCTAGTTTGAGAATAGGCACAATGAAATGCAACAAAATAATGATGATTGCTATAAGGTTATTGCACAGATCTGAATTCCAGATCACGCCTCCACGTTTCGCGTCTCATCTGATATAAAAAGGAACGTACAACATTGATTTCTTCAATCTGCTTTTCATCATTGTCCTCATTCAATCCTGTAATATATCCATCTATGTTTTGTCGACTGCCGTGTTTATCTCGCCCATGGTCTGTTACCTGAAGCGATTTTGGAGTACAATATCTTAGTTTTGTTTTGTAATTTAAACTTCACTTTGATTATTTTTGTTATGAAACCTCGGTCTTCCACATATGATTTACACGTTGATTATGTTTAGGGGTGAGGATGGGTTATGTTGATAGAGGAGGGGTACATGGTGGAATCAAAGTGAGTATGACTAAAAAAATAAGAACAAAACAAGTATCAGTTGTATAAGTGACACGACCTTGTCATTTTTTTCTTCTTTTTAAAAACAATGTTTTAGTAACTCGCTATGTTGAGCAATAGCATTTGAATCATGAACCTGTTTGATTTAAAACCTAAAAGAAAAAAAATAAATACAGTTTGAGGTTATCATGTTATTAGGCTGACGATAGGGTAGGATTAAAAGATGGACCAAAAAGGAAGGTATGACTTTTAAAAGATTGAGAACAAAACGATTAGGCCGACAGTGACACGGCCTTGTGATTTTTTTTATCATTAACTTTAAAACACACACACACACACAAGATCGAATATTGTTTAAGGAATTCATGCCTATTGATTTTCGTGTCTTTTTTTCTTCTTCATCATCTGATACACATGTATGTATTAATTACTGTATATTTTGGAGGCTTCTAATTTTCAAGTGTTGTCATTTTTTTTTTCAAGCAATCTGCTTATAATGACAATCCTTCTCCTGCAAACTGTAAATGTTATGATTTTTTGGTTGGTAGTAGATCATATTTATTTAGAATGACTCTTTTATTAAGTTTTTTTTCTTTATGATTCATACCAAAATAGATTACCAACATATTCATTCATTCATTTATTGATTCCACTTTTAAAACAAATAACATAATATACATAACAAATGTATTCGTTAACATAGTGTATCAATGATCAAATTAAATATCTAACATAAGTATTAAACATAAGGTTCACTACAAAATGTAAAAAAAGTGAGGAGCCTAAATAAAAAGCAGAGCTTGTAGAAAATTAGGCTCCCATTGGGAGAAAATATAAGTTGTTACTTTGAGCGAAAAAATGTGGAAACGGAATACATATTTATTACATAGATTGTTTTACACAAAAGATATCGAAAGGCATCAAGTTACCAGAAAATGATGAAGTAGAAAAAGAATAAAAATAGTAAGATAAAATGAAATTGGAAAACGACCAAAAAGACGGAGAGGGGGGGGGGGTCAAGGGATAAATAATAGAGAGTATAAGAAAGAAAGAATAGAAAAACATAATCAAAATGATTATTGTTAAAACTTATTTTGTTTGTTATGTGATGAAAATTGTATTATACGAATAATATGAATGCAGAAGAAAACAAAAAATCAAATCAAACCTTTTGTTGCCCTCCTTTTCTTGTAATGATACTTTATATGAATGCACAATTTGATGACATTTTTAATGATTATCAAGATTAAATTGAAATTGAATTTTGATTTTTTTTTTTATATAAAACAAGCAACAATTTAAGCTAAGAAATAAGCTAGATTGATGTAGGAGTTGGGGCTGAAAATAAAAAAAGGAAGTAAACAGATTGAACCTGGAGAATAGCCAGAGTAATTTCATAGGAAGGGAGTTGACTAAGTGTATAGGCGTAACGTGAAGATTTCGATGTATAACAGGTATAGATCCATCTTTTCTTTCATCTTCATCCCTCTCTCCATTCTCATCTTGTTTCTATTTCTAATGGTAAATCGTATGTGGCAGGGGCGGTTGACCCTTCCATTTGTATAGGGTAATTTATACCGAGCGTGAAAAACAAGAAGAGAGTGAAGGAAACTGAGCACGAAGATGGATAAACTGTTTATATAGGATTTGGCAATGAGATGACGAAATACCAAGAGATTTTTATATAATTGTATTAAGGTTTTGTTGGAATAATTACATTTAATGCATTGTGTTCCTTAGCAAGAACAAAATATTCAAATTTCGAATTTGTAACGAACTAATGGGGTTCCAACTCCTCAAATACATTGATTAAAATAACAGAATTTGATGTTTGTTAAATTCCGCTGCTTTGTTAACTTCATAATAAAATTGCTAACTCTTCATTTCCAAAAATGGAAATTTGAGCTGTAATTTGCTGATAATGTTCATGGTTATCTTTATCAATCTATATGTGACGAAATTCTTGTCGCTCCTTTATTCCTTTTTCTTTTATTTTTTATTCAATTTTTGATTATTGTTGATTGTTGTATAATTGTTTTATCAATAAAAACTGAATTATATATTTTTAAAAAAATTCATAATAAAATTGTTAAATAAATGTAGCGTCTTCTGTTCAGTAGGCTAACGTTATGCCTGCTACACTCTCGATGTCGTTTTGCTTCTGTGTACTCCTATGAACATTCCTTCACTCAATCAACATGATCGATAACTTTCTAAAGTTGTTTTTCTTCTAGCCAATTATTGTCAGCAGGAATAGCGTAACCGTAATATAAAGTCAAACTTTCGATGCCCCTTCAGGCACCCGCTTCTCCTTTTTGGACCCCTTTCAAATTTCCATTTACACCAAGGCGATGACGATATTGGTAATCAGTGTTTTATAAAGATACTGTTCCTTTTTTATTTCTTTGTCTACCAATGCTCTTTAACTTCGGGCATCAAAACCTTTCTTTTGTGGACAGTTTGAAGCCTAGACGTGAAGTCGTAAGCAAATATAACGGACATGAATGAGTACCCCGATATAGGACTTGGAAGCGCGGTACTGGTAGAAAGAAAACACCAAGTTAACTATCCACAAAAGGAACAGGAGACAAAAGGGATATGATAAATAAAACAAAACATCCCCGCTGACCTTATTTTTATCTTATTGATGGAGTAATTTATTGAAATATAATATATTCCAAATCAGCAAAGCCAAATTATAGTCATCATCTTGATGTTCACTATTAGCAAACACTGCCTCCCTAAAAGCTCAGATAGTAATCCTGAAAATAATTTTAAAAAGTGTTTGTATTAGGGATAATCTATCAAAATCACATATAGCCCCCTTCAAAGTCTGAGGATGGAAATTACAAATCATAAACCGTAAAGCAAAAAAAAAGGATTCTATTTTGTTCTATATACGGAACGATCCGTGCATTTCACTTGCAATTCTCTTAGACTCACTATTTATATTGTCATCGGCGGCGCCGAATGGGGCAAGGGGCGATCCCTCCTTAATATTGAAAAATGTTTTAAAAGGGAAGAATAAAGAAAATGGTATGATATTTGGTAACACAACAATTTGGTCGGGTGACAACTGCTCTTTACTTTATTTTGTTTAAGATATAGGGTTAGGGTTCAAATAGGGTTTTATGTTAGGTTTAGGAATAGGCTTAGGATTGGGTATAGTGTTAATTTAGGGTAAAAGTGCAAGGAATTTACAGCCGAGCAATTGTCGCCAGAGCAAATGTCATGGAACCAGAGATATTCCTTCAAGTCTGGATCATGTAACTCAATAATACTACTTACCATGATAACATTGGATTAAAAATTCCATTCAAATTAAGTTCGTATTGCCCCTATTAAAATACCCATGCGTTACCAATTTATTTTGTAGATAATTTTATCATAATTCCAAAAAAAAGGAATTGGGTGTTTAACAATTAGGAGCACCAAACCGATAAACAGGTAGTTCTAAATATAAGACCAAAGCACAATACACAGGAGCCAACAATATGCCTTGTTTGTGTGCCGACCTTTCCAAGATCTTTTCAGCAAACATTACTTAGGCTACGTTTTTTCCGTGCCTATTTAATGTTTTTGCAAAACTACACGAGAATATGGAGAATGACAAGAGAAACATTGAGAAAGGAGTGTCCACATCTTCCTATTAGGGGGTGCAGAGAGATGGGGTAGATGGATAGATAGACATATATATAGAAAAATAGACAGATAGTAGAAAGAAAGAAAGATAGGAAGATAGATAGATAGATAGAGAGAGAGAGAGAGAGAGAGAGAGAGAGAGATAGAGAGAGAGGGGGGAGAGAGGGGGATAGATAGATAGATAGATAGATAGATAGATAGATAGATAGATAGATAGATAGATAGATAGATAGATAGATAGATAGATAGATAGATAGATAGATGGATAGATAGTTAGATAGATAGATAGAAAGACTCGAGAAATAAATAAAGAGAGAGTCAATAAAGTGAGACGGACGGAAGAGCCGGGGGGGGGGGGGTTCGGGCGCTGATGTTATTTTCATTTTTTTTTAAGTATTTGGGGGATGTTATTTAAACAAGTTTTCCTATAACCATGATAACGAAAGCGAGGCAGCTCTAAATTAAACAAATATACAATAAAGAAGAATTCATCGAAGTAAAGCAATATGATGATAGTAAGTTTATGGTATAGGTATAGAAAATGAAATATATCACTAAAAGATATATCACTCGCAGGGGCGGATCCAGCTTTTTATAAAGGGGGGGTTGGGGTGGTATGCGAGGGAGCGTAGCGACCGAGTCCAAGCGAGCGGAGCGAGCGAGGGGGGAGGGTGTGGGAGGGGGGTGTCCCCCCTTCCCACAGTAGGGAAAATTTTTGATAATAATAAATGAAATAAATACATAGAAATAGAATAAAATAAAATTACAAGTTTTAAAAAAAAGATAAGATTTAAAAAAATGGTCCCCGGATTTTTTTTTTTTGGGGGGGGGTTGTAACCCCCCAACCCCCCCTCTAGATCCGCTTCTGCACTCGGCTGTTGTCTGTTTCTCCGAATTCCTTTTTATGTGACCTCCACTTTGATTATTATTCAATGGATTTATTCATTGTCTAATATCTGAATTGTCGTTCTCTCATTATGCCAAACATTACTTAGGTTGAGGTAATACCTCATACAGGTATAAGCTTATCCCTTTTGATTTTAATTGCCTCCTACATTCCAGAGAATCGTACAGGGATAACCTTATCCCTTTTGATTTGTATTATCTCGTACTTTGTAGAGTATGCAGTTGTTCATACACACATTTATAGTTATTCTATCGAATGACAAATTAAATCAAACAAATATTATATGAAAAGATATTACATGGTCTAATTGTGATGTATTGCTGTTTTGAATTGTAATATGTGAATTAAAACATGTGATGGAGAGAGAATGGTTGAATTGGTGATTTCAATGAGCTAATAGCACTAATTTATCTACCTTTTTCTACAAAATTTCGACCAGACGTCCTTACAAAAGGAACAATATTACAGCAAAAATGCACCTTTTGTGTGATTTTGAGCAGTCCATTTTTTGTCTTTTTGTCCAAATTGAAATAATGTATTGTTGTATATAACATGCAGATGTTTGTAATCATGAAATACAGACGTTCTCTTTTTTTTTACAAACAATACCCTAAAAATTAATGATATTTATTGATTAAGTCTTGCGATACTGATGTACCAGTAAAACGTGGAGCGTTGTGGCCCAGTGGATTAGTCTTCGGACTGTGAAACAGAGGGTCGTGGGTTCGAATCCCAGCCATGGCGTAATTTCCTTCGGCAAGAAATTTATCCACATTGTGCTGCACTCGACCTAGGTGAGGTGAATGGGTACCCGGTAGGATTTATTCCTTGAATGCTTTAGCGCCTATATGGCCGCTCAGCTACAGCCGGGGTAATGATAATATACCAAGTATATTTCAGCGCCTTGAGCACATAATCAATGTGGATTTGGCGCTTTATAAATACTCTATATTATTATTATTATTATTATAACGACCACGAATTACCTTCAAATTTTAACAATATGCTTTGAGTCAATAATGAAATACACGATTACCCAACCAGACAAATTAATGTGTATCACCTGCCATGAGACTCGTACAGCACTTACACAGAACACTTTCAAATGCACTGCCCCTAAATTTTGGAATTCCCCTTCCTTTGAATATCAGAGAGAGTTTAAACCCAAGTAAATTTAAACTTAAAGTAAAAAAAGAAATCATTTTTTGCCTCCTACTCCCAACAAAACTCGAATATTTGAAATTTACACAGATCCCATTTCTTATCCTTTCCCCCAATTCCCCCCTTTCCCCCTCTTTTCATATTTATCCCCCTTAATATTCTGTAATTGTATCTTACTTTTTATTTTTGGATCTTCACCCCCATTCATCTTGTTCAGTCATTTTTTTAATCATCCATGACCATGCATTTGTCATCACTGAAATCCATTATCTGCTTACACTGAGCTCCCTAATCTCATATTAATTTACGTTCCTTTACTAATTTATTTGCGTTCTCTTCGAGAGATCAGCGTCTTACAAACCTCGCTGGTCTCTTTTTTTCATTTCTTTTCTATTTTTAGCATACATAGACAACTATATTTATAAACTTTAATTACTTTTAAAAAGGTTTTGATTTATCAATGATATTTGTTTATTGTATATCGTTTGCATTGTTATTATACGAATTTGAAAGTGTAAGCTTGATTGATTTGTATTGATATGTGTAATTTATTTGTATTTATGTTTCTTTGATTTGTATGTAGAAAAAGAGTGAATATAGAAATGAAATAAACCACTAATAAAAAAAAATCAAAGTTCAGAATTATATTTTGATTACCCAAATTGATAAATAATTCCTTCATGAACTCTGTTCTGGCCGGGGCCAACTCATTAACATAATTAAGAGAAGATAAAAGGGCCAAGTGCATATCAATTGCCCCTAATTAACGATATGATATCAAAAATATTCCTCTTTAAACACGGGTAGTGATAAGATTAACAAAAGAAAATAAAAATGAATTGGATTTTGATAGCCAAGGCAGATCAAGCTTAAAATATTAAAAATGCTTTTGAATTTATCTGCGATGACCTGCTCAAAGTTCTTGAAGTTAAAAAGTTCATCCTTTAACATGTCATTCTCTTGCCTTTGTTTATACATATTCATTTTTTGTTGGATTTGAATTTGTTTTCGGTATTGTAAAAATAATTTGTTTTGTTTTTTAGTGTTTAGTAGTATGTGTCCTCATATATAGCGCGATACAATTGCAGCTTTTAAAACATTTTATCTCATAATGTGGTTTTATCCCTGCATGATGTCCCTGTGTTATACAATTTTCTTGTTTTCTATAATATTGTATATATCAGAGGCGTCGATCATGGGGGGGCAGGGGGGGCAACCGCCCCACCAATGAAAATATTGGGGGGGCAAACATATCGTTTTGCCCCCCCAATAATTCCGCATGTGCAAAAAATAAAATAAGATTGTAATGTTACACAGAAATCAGCAAGCGAGATTGAGATACACAACTCGTTCTTCATCTAAAATCGTGCTCAAAATGTCCGGTTTTCAGATTAGAATATAAAAAAATTTCAGCTCGCGCTTCGCGCTCGCATCATTTCTGTAGCAAAAACCCATACTTTTCATGATTGAATAGGTGAATAGAATGTCCCGTTTTCAGTTCTATACCTCAAAAGAACTCCCACTTCGATTTGCAATAATCTTTTGTTGGATATATTTCTTGTTCTTTATTAAAAACGTCAATTAAACTCTTTTTTTTTAAGATCAAATATTATCAGCTCGCGCTTTGCGCTCGCATTTAATATTTTTTAATTTTTTAAATATTTAATTTGTTGGTGAGATGTGTGTGTGTGTGTGTGTATATATATATATATATATATATATATATATACATATAGGCATGTGTGTGTGTGTGTGTGCTTGAGTCTGTTTGTTTTGTGTGATCGAGCGCCTTTGGAAAGTTGATTCATGATTTTGCCCCCCCAATCTGAAAAATGGATCGACGCCCCTGGTATATATGTTAGTGAACTGTATATTACAGTGTTCTATAATTTTCCTGATTGCATTTTGATTGTGTAGGGATCTCGTGTTGAGCAGTATTATACTGGAGAGACTGCCCTGGGTAAATAAAACAGAATAAACAAATCAATTAATAAAATAAATGAATAAATTATAAGGCGATCCAGGGGACAGGCGCGACCACACACTACGATTTGTAAAATTTATTTTTCAAAGTATTTTGGGGGTATTTTTTTTATGTTTTCATGACAAGCTTGATGTTTTTCCTTGTGGCCCTTTTTTGTCATTTTTAAGTCACAGTGCTTCTTACAGTCCCCTTCCATAGAATGACTGTTATTATTTTACCATGACATGTTGTTAATTCATTCTATATTGTATGTTCATTTGTTGCATGGAAATAAAATAATCATTAAATCAACCAATCAATCAACCAACCAATCAATCAACCAATTAATCGATCAATCAATCAACCAACCAAGCAATCAATCAACCAATCAATCAATCAGTCATTCAACCAATCAATCAATCAACCAACCAATCAATCAATCAATCAGTCATTCAACCAATCAATCTAAAATCAACCAATCAATCAATCAACCAATCAATCAATCAATCAATCAATCAATCAATTAATCAATCAATCGTCAATCAACCAGCCAACCAACCAATCAATCAATCAATCAATCAATAATCAACCAATCAATCAATCAATAATCAACCAACCAATCAATCAATCAATTAATCAATCAACCAATCAATAATTTGTCAAGTAGAGAAGAAAATGCAAAAAAGGGAACAGTATAGGAAGAAAGAATAAAGGCGAGTACACCAAGATACCTCACTTGAATTGAATTGAACAGTTCAGTAGCCCCATGTCGAGGCCCTGGCGGTTAATCTGTTCATGCTTTTTTCGATAATGATCCCGAGCGAAGCGAGTTAGGATAGTATATGATCAGCCTCCAAGGCCTCGACAGGAGGCCATAGGGAGTTAGGGGAGAGTGAAAACACGTTGTTTGAAACAAAAAATACAAAGGGAAAACAATATCTCAAGAATAAAATCATTTTAAAAAAATACAAAAAAAAAGAAAAGAGAATAACCTAATGTTTGAACTTCCATCCACGTCATTAGAATCAAATACCGATTATTCCAAGGTGAAACGTAGCTATTACAGATATATCACATGTTTTACATGGTTACAACATGATCCAATGTATTGTAGTTGATAACAGTGTTTACATTGGCTATCAGAACCAAATTAAACACACACACACGATGGTCATCTTACCTCTTCCTGACCTTTACCATACATTTTTTTTCTGGTTCATGCAAGCCGTTTTCAAGACTTTTATTTCATGAATTATTTCTCGTTAATAGTGGTGTTGCCCGGGAATGTTTGATTGGTTGATACGAAAGCATGAATGCTTGTGAGCAAGCAACAAGGGGAACGACGGCCCAAGGTCTTTCGTAGTGATGGTAGTAAAAAGCCTTACCAAAGGACACGAGCGCATCAAGTGAGACTCGAACCCGGGTACATAGATTGAGAGACCAGCTATCTACCCAATGAGCTTTCACGCTTCCTACACATAAGGGGCCCGTTGCGTAAAACTTTTGCCATTAAAAAATCTGGCTTTGCCAGAGTTTTTTATGTGTAATTTCAATGTGGCATCATTTTGTTTGCCAGATTTTTTATTTACGTCTTCCTGACCTTTAACATACATTTTCCTGGTTCATGTAAGCAGTTTTCAAGACTTTTATTTCATGAAATATTATCATTTCTCGTTCTGGTTATTGTGATGTTGGGGAATGTTTGCTTGGTTGATAAGAAAGCATGAATACTTTTGAGGAAGCAACAAGAGGACCGATGGCTCAATGTCTTTTCCGAGGGACCTGGTAGTGAGAATGAATTGCCTTGGTCACTAGCGTACAAAGTGAGACTCGAACCGGGGTCTCCCGACGCTCTACTCGCTGAGATATTACGGCCCCTCCCCAAAAGAGGGTGGGGTCAAAATTGTAGTTATACACCAACTCTTAAGAATGTTCGTCGCCTGCAGATACTGGCGAAATTGAGTTTTATGAAATAATTACAACTGAATATAATGAAATTGAAGGGATATGTTAATTTCCTCACATGGTTGCGCCCCCCCCCTCCCCCTTCGCCAAAAAAGACAAAATAGTGACAATGGGGGCGAACATCGGATTCATTATGTGTTTTGAAACTATATCAGAACCTCGCAAATATTGTCATTGTTTAATCATGTGATTTAACGCTGATTATAAATCTCAAACATAAATTTAAGAATTTGATTCTGTCTTTCAAATATTCTCAAAATGGAAATCATGCACAAAGAAAAGAGGGTGACCGATTTCTTATCCTTTTGAATAAACAAGGAACTCCTACGTAAGTTAGCAGGGACACAGACTTGTGTGTTGTATTTTATTAGCTTGTCTCCACCGTATACCGATGTTTAATTAACTGATTCTATATTATGTACATAAGGCCCTTCGACAATACTGTCATTAAATCGTTATCAAAAGGATAGGTAATGTGCCTGATTAAAATACTCAAGACAGGACTGGTATAGGGGTATCCCGCAACCGGGGTATCCTACCGGCGGATGTGGTCTAGCTCACTATTCAGGATTTCAAAGAACTTATTTTAACTTTAAGCGTTAAACTCCCGAAGAAGTAGGCATATCCAAACCGCAGGGAGTGTATAAAAGATATATTTGTCACATGGAACATGTTAATTAATAATCTTTAAAAAGGACCGTTGTACATTAATTCGCACGCTCCACCTGGTGGGTTAATTCATTTTGCTCAACAAACTTCGTCATTCTAAATTGAACTTGAATGTTGAAAGACCATACATACTCTTGTAAAGACGTGCATTCAAGCAGAATGCATTTGTAAAGCTAAGTACTTGACAATGCTCTGCACTGGGCTAGACCTGCGATGATTTTAGCCACTGAACTTTTAAAATAGAGCTTAGGGTTTTTTATCCTTTAATCTGAGTACTAATCTGTATAGGACACGCATTCGCGTGGAAAGCAAGAAGGGGCGGAGTTTTTTATACAAGTAGATTGTCCGCCTATATATGTTTACTATGAGAAACGACCGATAATTAGTAACGACTGATAATTTAGGAAGGATCCGATGTTCTTATAACAACCTAGCAATGGTAGTACTACTTCGATGGATGCTGATTTGCAACCAATCTGGTCAATGGTTTTTTTGAAATTGAATCTAAATCCTGAATTGCTGAATAAACGGAGTTCTGATATCATCTTAGCGTTTCTAGTTTAATGAATGAAATACGTGTATACATGACAGACAATTCTGACTTGAACAACTTTGACTTCTACCCAGTGGTGAGTCTCATCAAGCATATTCAACAACTGGATGATGGTTAATAAAACAAAGTTTCAAGCAGTGGAAGGGAGTGGAAGTTACATGCCGCGACTTGTGCATTTCGAGGCAGGTGTAAGCCTTTGTACAAACTCATTATTGTGCAGGAAGAAGTAGAATGGTCCATGAACTTCGACAAAAATAAAATAAAACCGGTCATAGTTGACATCCTTGAGTCTTAAAGGAATATTCTCGAAACACCTGTTTTTGTCTGCGATGCCATTCCGTCTTACAATTTACTTGGATATTAACCTCGCTTATCACCGATCGAGGACAAATTCATTTGCTCTGTGAGCATAATGACTCTTCGACACTACTTGAGGAGGCATAAAGGATTATCTCAACTCCTTGATCAAAATTCTCTAAAATCTCGACACAACCGACGACGCCACTCTACAGAAAATCATAAGCATGCAGATTCGAACTCCCAATGTTGTATAAACTTACTTTCGTTACATTGTTGACTAATGATGCCGTGGTTGTGAAAAAATATCTTCAGATCGGCAGTTTCATACGAATTTTGCCCCTACTGCACCGAGTGGAACGATAGTTTTGACATACAGCACATATCAATCGGTTTTTCGGTTCTCACTTCTAACTACAAACGACTATTTCATGTTGCGTTGGACGATACTTATAACTTGGAGTCTTTGACATTTCTTCAATTCTCACTTTGAATTTATTACAAACGACTATTCGATTCGAGGTACATTAAGACTTGATTCTTCTGTGTGTACCACAACAAGAATGGAACTATGATGTTTATACCATCCTCGAGTATTGGATGATGCTTTTAGAAAATATTATTTCACGATCTGAATGAGTAGTGGAATATTTCATCATGCCGACTAGAAAGTTACGTGTGAGAGAAATGGTAAGCTTCTGCATAAGATATAGGTGACAAATGATAACGATACTATCGTTGTTATGAAAAAGATGATGATGATTATTATTATTATTATGGCTATATTGTTATCATTATTATTATTAGTAGTAGTAGTAGTATTGATATCATCATCAGTATCATTATTTTTGTCATTATCATAATCATATTTTTTATTATCAATACATGTAGTATCAATATCATTATCGTTGTTATTAGATAACAATAGCCAATAATAGTAATAGCCAATTTTTATAAAGCGCTTTTCCCAGAATGGCTCAAAGCGCGTTACAGCATATTATTACCCCGTAATAGAAAAGATATAGCAGTACAAAAATAATGACCAGCTGGTCAAGAGTAATTAAACAGAAATTCTATATATCTTTACAATAACAAAGAAAATCAACATTAAAAGGTCACCATGCATATGCAAGAAAAAGAGTTATGTAAATTAGAAGATGTGAATAATAATACCTTTTTGATGTACTTGTACGAACTACATGAACTACTTATTTATGTTGCATTTCACTATTATTCTAAACGAATAAAGAATGAATAATTGACTTGAGATGATTATAATCTTTAATAAATATTATATTAATGATGATAATAATCACAAAATTGTAACGATGAAATGTTAGTAATAATAATGATAATAACAACAATAATAATTATTATAATAAAAATATAAAATGATAGCAATAATGATCAAATTGATAATTAAAACGAAAGCAACGAATACAATTATGATAACCATAAAAATGAAACTCTGATTTCAATTATAACCAAACTAATATTTTATTTTTGAGAATTCATTCAATCGGGGAAATTAAAGAAAACTAAATAATATACATATCCGTTTACTGGTCTTATTATCAAACACAGAATCAAGACTTTTTTATACATAAACCTAATCACAACCAAAGGCAATTATTTAGTCGTTTCCATGGTAACCTATACTAATAACGACCGTCATTATCGGAAAGGGGCGAGACTGTATTTGAACGAGGTCGCCTATAATAAAATTGGATTCACGATACCGTTGGCATGTTATCAAGATTTTGAGTGGCCCTTAAAAAATATAAAGATAAACTGAACCAAACCCAAATGACCCTTAGCGGTAATTAAGGTTGTACCAAGTCAATAATTGGTCATTTTACAAGATTTTTATCAGTTTGTTAGGTCTTCCATTTTTTTTTCACGTATCTTATAAATTATCACGATATCAAATATCATGATCATAACCAGTTTGATATGGCGATTTCAGATTACATTATATTTTTTGGAGGTTCTGGAAAGGTAGCCACTTCAAGGCGGATCCACTGCTCTAAAATCGTACACATGCATGAATTTCATAAAGGTGTATTTTTCAGAGGGGATGGGGTGCATGTTGTGAATTTATAAGGAAAATATTTCCTTATTTGGGATTACAAAGAAGCAAAAACTAAGAGCACATTTTTTTAGCTCTGTTTCACTTCTTTTCTCTTCTGCTTATGGAATTTTTTTTAAAACAAACCTAATTATCATGATCATGTTTATCCGAACATTAGTATTTGTATTATTATTTTTTTTTGGTTACAATTTACATCATTCCTGATCATGAGAGAAATCTATTCCAACGGCAAAGAAAATGAGTCTGAAAGAAACATATCTTTCTCACAAAGCCAGTTCCCATTATTCCGTAAAAATTTATGTGTTATTCAAACTAAATTATAATAAAATTATCCGCTTCCTCTATTTCTTAAACACAATAATCAGCTTCATATACATTCGCAAGTTTGATGTATATCTAATTACAAGTGTTGTGTAATACAATACACGGTATTGTGTTGAACAACATGTATCATTATGTTCTCCTTATCTGCATTTCGTGAGAGAACGCTGTCCAAAAATCAAGTGCTGAACAACATAATATCGAACTAAGTCTACCATCAAACTCAGTAGAATACATAAAATAATACATGAGTGAACTTCACACCTGATAAGGAAATTAATTGTTCTATAATGAACCAGTAATTCATACTATTTGTATTTCGATCTACAGTAAATTAAAAAAAAATTTACGAGCGACTGCCTTTTATAAGCGATCAGGGTTGCATTTGATAAAACATGTTTAGGCCTCTAGTGATTTTCAATGACAAATTTGTTCAGAGCCAATGACATACAATTATTTCCGTAGCTTATAACAATAGTCAGTGAAAATCACTGAATTTTCGATTCACCTGCAAGCTTATCAGAATCGGGTTATTAAATAAGATTAATTGCTATTTATTTGGGAATGGATGCAACGACCTATTAGCAGCTGCTAACAAAGTAGGATCGATAGTACATAATTGTAAGCCTAAGGGGGTGTTGCAAGAAAATATTTGCGATCGATTACAAATATTATTTTGTCAATAGAGGAGTTAGTATCTAAAAACGTTTATGCAAATTTTATGAAATGTAACTTCACAATACCTGATGTTTTCGAAAGGTTAAAAAACAAATATAGTTTTTCTTATGAAAAGATTGAACACATTTTTATGAGACCAAGACAATGTACTCTGAACAGTAGATTAAGAGAGTTTCAGTTTAAAATGTTACACGGCATTGCTTATACAAATCATCACTTGTTCCGTTTTAAAATCTCACAGAATAATCTTTGTTGTTATTGTAAAAAAGAGGAAGAAACATATCGCCATCTATTTTTGGAATGTGAATATGCTTGTCTGGTTTGGGATAATTGTAAGAAGATGTTTGGTTTTATTTCGACGGGCAATTTAAGCTGGGAGGAAATTATTGTAGGTGTAGAATTAAAGGACGAAGGAAAGGAACGTTTAGTCAATCATTTTCTAATCTTTGTTAAATTTTTAATCTTCAAAGGGAGGGAAAAGGGTGCACTTATAACCATGGATGAAATTAAAAGGAAATTTAAAGAAGAAGAATGGGAAGAAAGAAGGCTGGCGCTAGGTAGAAGTAAGATGTCTATACATTTAAGGAAATGGGAAAATCTGAATTAAAAGAATATATAGGGAGAGTGAGGCAAAGGTATATATACAACGAGAGACAAAACCACACAAAAAATACAAAAATAAATAAATACGGAGAATTGTAGTCCCTTCCATGTAGAGTATAGGCATAAAAAGGGGAGGGTGCTCCTAACCTAGGGACGGGGGGGGGGTTGGGAGGTAGAACAACACTTTTTATCTTTTTTTTTTCTCTCTTATCATTCATACATCTTGTTAATATTTCATTTCGTAATTGCTGAAACGCATTAGTATTAATTTCTAGTATCTTTGAAGTTTGATGTATAGTTTGTATAATTATATTTGTTATGGATTTATTGTATAATTTATAATCATGTTTCAAATAGTTTGTACAACTTGCTTATGGAATGTGAATGTTTATTTTGATTTGAGAGAATACAATAAAACATCCTTTTAAAAAAAAATATTGCAATTTTACAACTGAAAGATCAACGTTGGCTGTAGCAAATCAGATTAAACTTCTTGTTTCAAGGAGCAGATTAGCAACCAATCACTAATTTGCAATTAACTGCAAGACACATGATTGATTAAGGGACCAAAAATAGACTTGCAATTGATCGCAAGTTTCTTGCAACACCCCATAAGTATAATAAATGTGACAATTAATGATCGCGATGAAGATGATGATAATGATGACGATGAGGATGATGACGAAGATGACGACGACGACGATGATGATAATGATACGACTACTGCTACTACTACTACTACTACTACTACTACTACTATACTACTAATGCTACTAGTATTAATACTACTATCTACTACTACTACTACTACTACTGCTACTACTACTACTAATACTACTAACACCAATGCTATTACTACTTCTACTTCCAATGATGATGTCGATGATGGTTATGAAAAAAATTACCATGTTTGCCAAGTATATATGGTTGAGACATCGTGACCCATTTTATTACTCTGAAAAGAAACTACAGAATTGAGATTTCATTTAGAAACACCTGCTCAATCTGATAACGTGACGTCAAACCGTGCAGTAAAGAAACGAAATGTGAATGCTAGTTTTCAGTCTATGTAAAATGCGTTTTTCAACGACAAGCAGACAAAATGATCAATTAAGGAGAATGACTCCAATATTGATTCGATGCGCCTAAATACATTGTTGCCAGTTTGACATTATAACATGAAGAATAGAGATAAGTAGATTAATAGAGAGAGAGGGGGGGTAGAGAGAGCGAGGGGGAGAGAGAGTATGATTGTGTACATGTATGTGGGTAAGTTGTGTGTTTATGGAGAGGGAGGGGTAGATAGAGAAGAAGAGGCCTAGGGGAGGGGTTGGAATGTGTGGCGGGAGTATGAATGTGTTTGGGTGGGTGGGTGTGTGTGTTGGGGGGGGGGTAATTCATACATGTGTTAGGGTTGTTTTTCATGTTAAGAAATACTGCACATCGTCACACATGGATGACAAAAATAATATGTATGAGTATCGTCAGTAGATGAAGAGTTATTATTGAATTTAGAAATTATAATCACAAATGAATAACTATACATACACAACCAATACACCTATTGTATTCGATCCAAAGTCAAAAGGGAAATGGTTTTCTAAATAACAAAGAGATAGGAGAGAATACGAATGACGGCCACGACTGCAATCGTAAAAACTATCACCTGCATGACCTGTTTAAGCGTAAA